>NC_045435.1:93793957-93801284 GCF_002776525.5 Piliocolobus tephrosceles | reverse complement strand
CTTTCTTTCTTTCTTTCTTCCTTCCTTCCTTCCTTCCTTCCTTCCTTCCTTCCTTCCTTCCTTCCTTCCTTCCTTCCTTCCTTCCTTCCCTCCCTCCCTCCCTCCCTCCCTCCCTCCCTCCTTCCTTCTTTCCTTCCTTCCTTCCCTTCCTTCCTTCTGACAGTGTCTTGCTCTATTGCTGTGTTGCCCAGGCTGGAGTGCAGTGACTGCAGCCTCCTCCTCCCGGGTTGAAGCGATTCTCATGCCTCAGCCTCCCAAGTAGCTGGGACTATAGGCGCCTGCCACCATGCCCAGCTAATTTTTGTATTTCTTTTTCTTTTTATTTCTTTTATCTTTTTTTTTTTTGAGATGAAGTCTCACTCTTGTTGCCCAGGTTGGAGAGCAATGGCGCGATCTCAGCTTACTGCAACCTCCACCTCCCGGGTTCAAGCGATTCTCCTGCCTCAGCCTCCTGAGTAGTTGGAACTACAGGCACCTGCCACCATGCCCAGTTAATTTTTGTATTTTTAGTAGAGACAGGGTTTCACCATGTTGGCCAGGATGGTCTTGATCTCTTGACCTTGGGATCCACCCGCCTTGTCCTCCCAAAGTGCTGGGATTACAGGTGTGAGCCACCATGCCTGGGCCTAATTTTTGTATTTTTATTTGAAATGGAGTTTCACCATGTTGGCCAGGCTGGAGAATTGCTGCAATAGTTTTTCAACTGGCCCCTGTGCTTCCTCTCTCTTGCTCTCCTCCCTTCTCATCTGCACCTAGCAGCCAGAGTGATCCTAACACTCTTAGCCTTTACTCCCTCCTCCCTCAGAGCATCAGCCTGTCAAAACACCAGATTACAACAAATTTAGTTTCAAGGTCTTAGCGTTATTGGCAACTCTAGAATCAGGCGATACACTCATTGAATCAGGAACAGATTCACTACATAAAATAGAAAGAGTGTTCCAATGAGCTGGGTAGAAGAGGTTAGTTTTATAGACAGGAAAGGGCTGTCGAAAGCAGGAAGAAGTTAAGAACAAATAGAAGGTTGATTTTTTTTTTTTTTTTTTTTTTGACCCAGGGTCTCACTCTGTCACCCAGGCTGAAGTCCAATCCCACAATCATGGCTCACTGCAGCCACCACCTCCTGAGCTCAGGTGATCCTCCCATCTCAGCCCCCCAAGTAGCTAGGACTACAGGAGCACACCGCCACACCTGGCTACTTTTTGTATTTTTT
The DNA here is from genome assembly GCF_002776525.5 of Piliocolobus tephrosceles. NCBI lineage: Eukaryota > Metazoa > Chordata > Mammalia > Primates > Cercopithecidae > Piliocolobus > Piliocolobus tephrosceles. Next base: position 93,800,074 of record NC_045435.1, on the reverse strand, counting down.
TGTAGAGACAGGGTCTCACTATGTTACCCAGGTTGGACTGGAAGCCCTTGGCTCAAGCAATCTGCCTGCCTCAGCCTCCCAAAGTGCTGGGATTACAGGTGTGAGCCACTGCACAGGGCCAGACTGGTCATTTCAAAGTTACTTTCTATATACGGCCAGAACAGGGTGTTTGACATCAGGTTTCTTCAGGTTACTTTTTAATGATGATTAAAACAGGGGGAACTTCATTATCATGAGCATGGTTACTGTCTGCATTATCACGCCAACTGAAACTGTCATGTTTGGGAATTTGGCTGTTAACTCTGTCTCCAGGAGTCTCAAAGGTCAGATAACAACTTAGTTTCGGTTTGAGGAAATGGAACTTTCATACCACAGATTCCATTTTGGTTCGGTCTGGTCAGCTGGCACCTAGTGCAGGAGCTTAGTCCAAAACAATGGCCTCCCATAGTTTTTATTTAACAAGCCCAACTCCTTACAGTAATCCTTTAAGGCCTATGTGATCTGCACCCGTCCTGGCTACACCAGCCTCCAGTGCTCCAGACACAACTGATCTCAAACACTCCTGACACATCCCCCTGGGGATTCCTCTTCCTGGACTGCTCTCCTCTCAGCTGTCTGCTTGGCTCACTCTCTCCTCCTGAGGTCTTAGCTCAGATCTCACCTTTCACTCACCTGTCCAACCTATTTAACACAAACTTGCCCATCTCTGATGCTCCTGATCTTCCTGATGTTCTATGTTTTAATTTTTTCAATAGCACTTATTTCTTTCAGACGTTGTATATGTTTCTCCTATTTGTGAGGTTCAGTGCTACTGTCCCCACCCACATTGTCCCAGGTGAATTCCACAAGGTGGGGATCTTGGTTAGGTTCACTGCTGTACCCAACCCCCTAACACAGGGCCTAGTGTGTAGGTTTTCAGAAAGTGTCTGTTAAATGCATGGGTGGAGGAGGAAGCATTTTCCTTCTGGCATTGCTGGGGAAAAAGAGCCTAAGGTCCTCACTAACCAGGGTTCCACATTCTCTGTAGTCCAGCTGGGAAATACTATTAAAAGGACCATTCTTGTAGCCCTGATGGTGGCCCCAGCATCTGGCAATCAGGAAGGCCTGGAAGTGCTCTGCCCAGGGAATGTCCCAGGACCATGTGCAGTCTGCAGAAGGAGGCAGTGAACATGCTTGGCCTGGGCCCCATCTCAGGAGCCTTCAGATCTCCCTGGGACCTGCACAATCAAGTCCAAAATCTTTGTCTGATGTCAAGGCTAGTGCTTTTGCAAATAGGACCCCATACATCTTCTAGCCCTCATACTCCTCCATTCCCTTTTCATTTCCAGAACATTTCAACTTCTATGCCTTTGGTCTTGTGGGCACCCTCGTGTAATTAGGATAATTTCCAGCCAGGTATTCCCTCACCCTTGTTTTATAACTGAATCCCACTTTCTCTGGGACACCACTGCTTGGTCACTCTGCCCTGTGTTTTGAGAGGAGGTTGGGTGGAGCATGGGACATGGGTCAGTTACTGCCTTCACATTTCCCTGGTCATGGTGATTCTTTTAGGGGTGGGCACATGACCCAGGCAGAGCCAATGAAGTGCGATGTCACTAGAACATGCGAGAAGACAGGCATGAAACTGAAGCTGAGAGGGTTTGAGATCTGGAGCTACTCCTTCCTCCACCCAAACTTCAGAAGGTGAAGGAGATAGCGCATGTGAGTGAGCAGATCCCGAGGGCACTGTTTGGGCCTCAGAAACAAAGCACCTCTGAAGCTTGTCCCAATCTTGGATTCAACAGTTACAAGAACCAATAAATTCCTTTCCATGTGGAGTCATGTTGTTTTGTTACTTGCAACCTAAAGATTCCTGACTGATATACTGTGCCCAGTGCTTTTCTCTTCATGTCTCTAATGCTTGGCATTCTCCCTGCCCCCCGACACATCCACTGAGAAGCCTTTCCCCAGGGAGCTGCCTGCCCACATGGCATCTCTCTTTCCCGAGCTTCTAAAGCACTCAACTGCTCTTTCCACCTCATAGAACTACCTGGTGCAACCTGCACACGTCCCACCATGTCTGCCCTGCACAATTGAACGTGGAACCTGGCACACAGGAAAGGAAACGTTTTGGTGGATGGAATGGAGGGTAGGAGAACAGACGGCTGGGTGAACATAAGCTCCATGAGAGCAGGGACTTTGCCATGTGTAAACTCTGCATCCCCTGTGCTTCAATACATGCTCAGAGTATAGTAGATTCTTTTCAGAATGAATGGATAAGTTGTTTTTTTTTTTTTTTTTTTTTTTTGTGAGTGAATGGCTGATAGAGGATTGAACAGGCAAGCAGTATTCTGCCCACTGTTTCTTCTCCCGCTGTTTCTTCTCTTCCCCTGAGCTTTTGATGGCGTAGTCATAGCACATGTATCACGTGCCGTCTGGCGGTCTCTTGATGTAGCACAAGTTGCCCTGTGCCTTCCCCACATCCAGTCTCTCTCAGCTCTGCCTTTAGTTCTCTCTCCGCAAGGCCCCCAATTCCCCACCATCAGGAAGGACTCTGAGCTTCCTAGTTCCCTGGGAAATGAAGCTCTAGATCTGAAGGTGGATATTTGTTTGAGGATGTGGAGGATGGAATTCTACTTCAGAGCTCTGGAAATCTTGTCCTACAAGGAACTTCTGTTCGTTTGCCAGCCTGGCTGGTGAGATACAGCCTGAGCTGCACCAACAGGGTCTAGGTGCTCGGAGGCCCTGACTTTGTGCCCATGATGCACAGAGAAGATGTCAGGCAAGGGACACCCAGCAGGGCTTGTCACACCAGCGTTGGTGGATTTGTGTGTGTCTGTGTGTCTATGTGCCTGGGAAGTATGTGTGCATGTGTCTGTGTTGCTGTGTGGGTTGTGCATAGTATATATGGTTGTGTATGTGGTTATGATGCAGCTGTGTCACTGTGTCCAAGTGGGTCTGGTTATGTGCCTGCAAGTTTCCTATTCTTTCTTTTTTTGAGACAGAGTCTTGCTGGATTGCAGTGACATGATCCCAGCTCACTGCAACCTCTGCCTCCCAGGTTCAAGCAATTCCTGTGCCTCAGTGTTCTGAGTAGATGGGATTATAGGCATGAGCTAATTTTTGAATTTTTAGAGACAGGGTTTCACCATGTTGGCCAGGTTGGTCTCAAATTTCCGAGCTCAAGTGATGTGCCCACCTCAGCCTCCCAAAGTGCTGGGATTGCAGGCGTGAGCCACTTCACCCAGTCCTATTTGTTCTTTCATGCCTTTCTCTGTGTATGTGTGAGTGTGTACTTGCTGCAAAAGGCAAGAATATAACAAGTAGTGCCCTGAAGCCTATGTCCAAAGGAGAGGGCAAGGGCTAGCTGCAGGTACCTCATTCTCTGTCACTGTCTTAGATGCTATATAGTTTGAGAGCAGCTTGGCAGCTCTCACAGCCCAGGCCAGGATAAAGCCCTCTCCATCCTAGCCTTACTTTCTGGCCTGGGCCTTGGTTCCTCCTGTTGCTCTCTGTCTCCCCAAAGGCCTGACAAGGTCTGGCTCCCTGACTGCACTGCTCAAACCTTTCCCAGGGGTCTCAGGAAAGCAATCAGAATTCCTCTGACCCTCAGGCTCTGAGGCAAGGTGGATTCTTCCCATAGGCTGACCTAGGGGGAAGCGTAGAAGTTGCTTTGCCCATGGGCAGGACTGCTGCCCATGCTCAACGCCGTGAAATGTGATGTTTTGACTCCAGTCATTCTCTATGAGAAAAGCATCTCTTTTCTTTCCCAGGTGCCTGAAATTCCACCATTGGAAAGCCACCCCGATCTTGCTTTATTACAAACCATCTTTAGAGAGAACACATTTAGTGGACTTTCCTCTGAGGTCCTGATGAGGAAAAGGATGAGAGGAAGAAAACATTTGGCATAGAAATGAGGAATAGGGGGCAGAATGACTGGGTTGAGCGGGTGGTGACTAGAGGCATCCTTGGTGGTCACAGTCTTCCTCCTGCCTCAAGGCCTCTGCCAGGGTTGGCTGCAGCAGTCCTCATTCAGGGGGCAGAGAGCTACATGGGCCATGGGCCCCTCTCATGCCAGCAGGTGAGCATGGGGCATTGGGCTCCCTGCCCACACTCCAATCCTTGGGGCCTCTTGCTTCCTGGAGGGCCTGTAGTTATGCTGGATATCGCTGACTGCAGGATGGTACACTTGCATTCACCTCACACCTCACCCGCTGAGGCTTCCCTCAGTCCCAAGCATCTCCTCTGGGGCTCTCAGAAAGGCCACAGGGTCCATTAAGTTCCTGTCGGCACATGGTCACTCCCATTTGAGACCTTCTGGTCCTGACTCAGGGAACTCAGGCCCTCAGCCCCACTCCAGCCAATCCACAGGCCAATCCTGGTCCATATTCCCTTGGGTGTGAGGCATAAAAGGAGACATAGCACCAAGGTCTAGGGAGGGCCAAGGAGGTGTGTGAAGGCTCTGTTCCTGCTTCCCCATCACCCCAGCCCCATTGTACTGGGCACAGGGCCTGGCTGGGCAGAGATGTCATTGGTACGTTTCCCATGGACAGTCTTCCACCTTCCAGCCCCTTTCTCCTCCTTCCGTGCCCCCTACTCAACTCTTCTCCTTGTGCTCCTGGTCCTTGTGGAATAGGCTGGGATATCTCAGCTTCTCCTAACCAGGCAGAGCTTTATCAAGCCCCAGGCAGACATCAGCATTTATGGGCAGCTGACCTCAGAGAAAGGCAAGCCCTGGCCCAGGGTCACACAGCTAGTTGGGGACAGACTCTCACCCCGGCTCAGACCCCTGCCTACTCTCTTGGCAGAGAAGAACAGGCAGCCTCAGGAGAAATGTGAGGCTGCCAGCGATGTAAGATAGAAGTAGCGGAGAGAAGCTCCACTGGCTGGTCACTGGGTCGGGGGTCCATGCAGCCTGGGCCGACCTCCTCCAAGACCCTCTATCCAGTTCCCACAGTCGTTCTTTCTCCTGTCCCAGCTCCAGCTGGGGCCCTGCCATCAGCCAGCTGCAGCTATGTCAGCCACCCCCTCACCCTCTTGCAGCACTGGTAAGCACGCTGGGAAGGGGCGTTGTCTTCATTTCACAGATTGGAGGGCTAAGGCCAGGAAATGATTTGAGGACAGAAAGCAAATTAGCTGAGACTAGAAGTCAGGTTTCTAACATTTAATCTTCACTTAGGGAATTGGAGGTCAGAAATGAATAAAATACCATGCCCCAGTAGGCTTCAGTCTGGGGAAGTGGGCAGCAGGCAAAAACCAAGATACAGAAAGCAACGACACATAACAGATATGCTATGATACAAATGGTGCTGCAGGAGCTCCACAGTTTGGAGGCCATTTCTGGCCAGAGGATGGAATGAGTGAAATCCAGGAAGTCTTCCAGGAAGGAGTAGCTGGCACTGGCATGGGCGGGAAAAGCAATGCTTCTACTTTAGGGATGGTTTCATTGGAGAAAGTTGGCAAAGTTGGGGAGTTTGGAGACCAACCGTGACAAAATTTAAACATCAGGTATGTGAAGGCAAGGGGGACCATCTGTGACAAAATTTACATGTCAAGTGTGTGAAGTCAAAAGGGAACCAGGAAAGTAAAAGAGTAACAATCAGAAGTGCTTTTGGCAAAAAAGCCTCTGGCAGCAGCGTAGAAGAGAAATGCAGAGGTCACAGGTATAAGAATGACAGTAGGAGAAGGGAAGAGGGTACACATTTCAGAGGCATCACAGGGGGTGTACTGACAGGACGGGGGCCTGCTTGTATGAAGGTGAAAGAGGAGGAGGGAGAGTGTCTCTGGGAGATGGGGTGATTGGTAGTGTTCTGAGCAGAGAGAGCAGGGAAATCAGGAGAACAAGTGGTTCAGGGAAGAGGCAGGGGCTCAGATGCCAAGTTCTGCATTGGCCAAGCTGAGTGAGAGGTGCTGGGAGACTCCCATGGGGGTCTGGGGATAGCAGAAAGCTCTGAGTTCCGCAATGATCATGGAAACCAGGGGAGGGTTGACAGTACCCTGAGGTGGGGGAGACATGGGCACTGAGGAGGGATCTTGAATAATTCCGACATTAAAGGCATCCTGGCTGGGTGCAGTGGCTCATGCCTGTAATCCCAGAACTTTGGGAGGCCAAAGCAGGTGGATCACCTGAGGTCAGGA
>NC_045435.1:93709878-93793857 GCF_002776525.5 Piliocolobus tephrosceles | reverse complement strand
AAAAGAAAAAACTAAAAAAAAAAAAAAAAAAAAAAAAAAAAAAAAAAGGTAGCGTTTCTCTAGACCTGTGCTATCCAATAGGGCAGCCACCTGCCACACATGGCGATGAAGCACTTGGAATGTGGCTAGTCTGAACTGGGAAGAGCTGCAAAAATACAGTATATACCAGACTTTGAAGACAGGATGAAAAAGGGAAGGTAAAAACTATTTCGTTAAAATTTTTAATAGTGATCACGTTGAAATGTCAGTATTTTAGATATATTGGATTAAGTAAACTATTATAAAAATGAATTCTGTTTCATTTTACTTTTTAAAAATGTGTTTACCAGGAAACTAAATTAGCTGGGCAAGGTGGCACGTGCCTGTAATCCCAGCTACTCAGGAGGCTGAGGCAGGAGAATTGCTTGAACCCAGGAGGCAGAGGTTGCAGTGAACAGAGATCACACCACTGCACTCCAGCCTGGGCAACAGAGCAAGACTCTGTCTCAAAACAAACAAACAAACAAACAAAACCAAAAAACCCCACTACTCATGTAGCTTGCTTCATATTTATATTGGATGACACTGTTCTAGAGCCTGAATTCCACAGGATATGCGATAAGTGTTGCTGAAAAAACTAAAGCAAGGTGGGAGGATGGAGGCTGATGTTTGCAAGATGCCATGTTACTCATGTCTGGCGGGAACCAGTTTCTGTACTCAGGACTTCTCAAGGCAGGCATCGTCTCCCAAACCAAGTTGCCCACAGATACTCCTCCTTCCCCTGGACTTCCTGTGAGAGGAGGGTTCAGCAGAACCCACTCTGAGAGATGGTATTTTAAAAAGAATGATAAACTTGTCAGATGACTAGGCAGGGAGAGAGCGAGGACAGGCAGAACAGAGGTAGGGGGTGCCACAGGACCAGAAGGAAGGGTGGCCAATGGGGGCTTGGGGCTGCAGAGGGGTGAGAACAGGCGAGAGACCCAATAGAATCCCTCTGGCTAGGTTTGCAGCTGGCTTGGCCGAACTCACTCTATAGGATGCAGGCGGTAGCGGAAGCGCACATCATGGCTGGGCTGCATGGTGCCAAAACCCCAGCGCTGCGGGTCAACATGGGGTAGTGGTGTGTCAGGGTCCACCAACTCTAAGTCAAAGTGCGTGACCATAAGCAGGATAAAGAGCTTCACCTCACTGAGTGCGAAGAACCTCCCAGGGCAGATGGAAACGCCCGAACCCCAGGGCATGGTGTAGTGATGGATCTTCTTGCCTGCCTTGAAGAAGTCCACTTTCCGGCTGCCATTAGGGTTGAGGAAGCGATCATACTTGAAGATAGTGGGCTCGGGGTGGATGTCAGGGTCCACGTGCACTGAGAGGTAGGGAAAGAGGGCCAGGATGTCTCCACGGCGGAACAGATACTCCTGCCCACTGGCCATCTTCAGGGTATAGTCTTCATGAACCAACCTGAGGAGGGTGGGTGCAGCCCTCAGCCTCAGTGTCTCCTCTACCACACTGTCCAGAACTGGGGTGTGTTGCAGGGCACTGAGTTTGAAGGCAAAGGACTGCTTGGTCTCCAGTCTGGCCTCACCCAGGACCTGGGTAGCTTCCTCCCTCACAGCCCGAATAGCTTCTGGGTGCTTCAGGAGGAACAAGAGGGCCCAGAAAGAGGTAGGCCCCGTGTTCCCCTGGGAGGCCCAGAGCATCATGAAGTTGAACTTGTCCTGCATAGCTGAGGGCACCCCCTGCTCCCTCAGAAACTGAAGCATGTTGCACAGCCAGTTGCTGATGCCCTCCTTCTCCTGGCTGTGGCTCACGGAGAGCATCTTGTGAAAGAGACGCTGGAGTCGGCCCACTTCTAGCCACTCTTGGGGCCACAGCAGAGAGTAGACAAACCTGGGGAAAAGAAGGTCAAACTTGCGAAACTCCACGAATAACTCTCCTGCCTGTAGCAGGTCCTGCTCCTTGTCCTTCGTGTAGCCGAACAAGCTCAGGTAGCCAGCTGTGAACAAGATATAATAGCAGAAGTGGAAGAGGCTGTCCTCGTGCCAGCAACCGGCACCCGGACTCCAGCCTTTTGACTTCAGCATTACAAAGGACAGGCTGTCCAGCATGGTCTCATTAAGATCCTTCAAGCCATCCCCCCTCAGATGCTTGATGCTGGCTGAGTGTATCATCTCATGGTCCCCTTGCACTGAACGGTATCCAAATACCTTCAGCACCAGTTTTTTTGCATATTGCCCAAAGTCTAGTTTTCTCTGTGTGTCCTTGAGGATGGGGCCAAAGGAGAGGGGGTCCATGACAAAGGTGAAGTACTGGCCCCCTAGCTGCACTGTGAACACATCCCCATGCTTGCTCCTCATGCGCTTCAGAAATTCAAACATATTCTTCCGGAAAGCCATGGCATAGCCAAGCCAGGGCACAATACCCTTGTCCAGAGGGGGCTCCCGTGGCCTACGTTGTCGGAGCATCCCTGGCAGGCACAGGTATCCAGCAATGACCACCAGCAGAGCTCCCAGCACTGGACCCCAGAGCACCATGGCTATGCTCCTGCGGATTAAGCTCTCGACACACACACTGTTCCCTGGGTGCCAGAGAGCTTTGGGAGGCCTTGGAAAGTCCAGGATGTAAAGGTCTGAGCACCTGGACCTTGCCCTGTGGCCACAAGTTATGGCAAATAACACTAGCGAGACAGTACTTGGAAGCAGCAAAATGTTCCCCTGGACTTAACACTTGGCTGACTGGTCATGTAGGGGAGGAGGAGGTAAACAGGCGAAAGCTCAAAGAGAAGCCTCCAGCTATGGTCACAGCTGCTCACCAGCTTCATACTTTGCTCTGGCCTTTTCAGACTCAGCTCTTGCACCTTCTCTCTAAGCCTGCCTTGAGCCCACTCCCACCTCCGTGGCTGACTGACTATTTACACCTCGATTTACATATGCATTTATTTATTTGCCAGTTCATTTGGTAGAAATGAATCAACCACTTACAAAATTTCACATCTACTCTTTCATCATCTTTAGAAGATGCAACAAATGCCTCCATTACTAGTTGGCCCCCTTGGTCAAGTAACTTAACCTCACTGTGCCTCCATTCCTTCATCTGTGAAGTGCCTCATAGGTGCTGTTGTGAGGCAAAAAGAGATAAAACCTGCAAAGCACTTAGAATAGTGCCTAGCTCATGCTAGTGCTCCATATATGTTAGTATCCTAAAGCCTTTTCTCTTACCTCTGCTCGCTTCCCTGGACCTCACGGCAGCCCCATGCTTATCTCGTCATCCTTTCCCTAGTCTGTCTTCCTCTCTGGTCTCAAAGATACTTGCCAAGGGGGCATGGCCTTGTTGAAGTCACGTCTGCTCCTACCTCCATGTGCACACAGTACACAGTCAAAGGCAAGTGAAGAATTACTATATGCCCTTCCATAAGAGCTCTGACCCCTAACCCAAAGAAAAGAGGCATCGATGCTGGGGCTTTAGATACTGAGAAGGCTGAGCTTCTGGAGGGGGTGTTGACTCCATCTTGGGGTATTAGTGTGAATGAATTCATCTGAGGAGGCCACAGAGCCTCCCAGATGATGACTCTTCAAGCAGAGGCTGAGCCTCTCACCTGCAGCCCTCTCATCTGCCCAACTGCTTGCCTGTACACTTCTCTGACAAGAAGGCAGAATCCTGAAATTGTAAAATGTCAGAGATGATAGGGACCTTACCCAGTCGCTTCATGCTTCATTTCACAATGAGGGTGTAGGTGCAGAATGCAGTGGGGACCCTCTTTGACAGCTGTCCTGGCTCGAGGCCTTGAGACAAGCTAATCATTGACTAACGGCCTTCTGAGACAAGTCAGGCCAGGTCCCTTCCAGCAGCTCAAGAAGCAGAAAGCTGTACAATTGACACCAAGGCATTAGTCAAGCAGCCTGGCCCACTGTTGCAATAGGTGAGGTTCAAACTCAATTCAATCAGTTCTGATAACCTCCAAATTACTTTTTAACTTCCTAACGACCTGAAAATAGGGACTTCGGCTCTTCAGACAAAAGAGGGTATGGAACTTCCATATCCCCTCTGGAGTGAGCTTCCTTCGCCCATGAGCTTCCCCTTGGCAGGGAGTTGGAACTGTCCACACTCTGCTTCCCAGAATCCCTCTTTAATTGCTCAGGATCACCACAGTACTCAGCATCATCAACTCTCCTTAACCTTAGAATTCGGTCAGAAACTGGGCCAAATCCAATGAACTGAACCGTGTCCCCTAATTTTTAGTGGATGAACCATTATTTCACATTCATTCTTACCTCATTCATTAACCCACACTCATCCACTCATTCTCTCCTTCCTTGGAGAAGCCCCATCTATCCATTCACTAGATATTTATTGGGCACTTACTGGCAGAAATGTTGCTAAGATCTGGGATTATAATCGTGAATGAGATAAACACAATCCCTGCCCTCTTGCAGTTTACGGTCTAATGGAGGGAGAAAGACAGTAAATCACCGCCCAAAGTAATTATACATGTATTTCTCATTTATTGTGCTTTGCTTTATTGCACTTCACAGATACTGTGTTTTTTTACAAATTGAAGGTTTGTGGCAACCCTGCCTTGAGCAAGTCTATTGGCACCATTTTTCCAACAGTTTGTGCTAACTTTGTGTCTCTGTGTCATATTCTGTAATTCTCACAATATTTCAATTTTTTTCATTATTATCATTACAGCTGTTATGGTGATCTGTGATATGCTAGTATTGTAATTGTTTTGGGGCACCATGAACTGGGCCCATATATGATGCAAACGTAATTGGTAAATGTTGTGTGTATTCTGACTGTTCCACTGACCAGTTGTCCTCCCCTCTCTCTATCTCTTCTTGGGCTTTCCTATTTCCCAAGACACAGCAATGTTGAAATTAGGCCAACTAATAACCTTACAATGGCATCTAAGTGTTCAAGTGAAAGGAAGAGCTGCACTTTAAATCGCTTTAAATTTCACTTTAAATCACAAGTCAGAAATGATTAAGCTTAGTGAGGAAGACCAAGATAGGCTGAAATCTAGGTTTGTTGCACTGCACAGTTATTTAAGTTGTAAATGCAAAAGAAAAGTTCTTGAAGGAAATTAGAAGTGCTATTCCAGTGAATACATGAATAATAAGAAAAACAGCTTTATTGCTGATACGAAGAAAGTTTTAGTGGCCTGCATAGATCAAACCAGCTACAACATTCCCTTAGCCAAAGCCTAATCGAGAGCAAGGTCTTAACTCTCTTCAATTCTATGAAGGCTGAAAGTGATGAAGAAGCAGTTGGAGAAAAGTTTGAAGCTAGCAGAGGCTGGTTCATTAGGTTTAAGGAAAGAAGCCATCTCTATAACATAGAAGTGCAATGTGAAGCAGCAGGTATTGATGAATAAGCTGCAGCAAGTTAGCCAAAAGATGTAGCTAAGATAATTGATGAATACGGCTACACTAAACAACAGATTTTTAATGCAGATGAAATGACCTTATATTGGAAGAAGAGACCATCTAAGGACTTTCCTAGAGCAAAGTCAATGCCCTGCTTCAAAGCCTCTAAGAGTAGGATGACTCTCTTTTTTTGTTTTTTTTTTTTGAGACGGAGTCTCGCTCTGTTGCCCAGGCTGGAGTGCAGTGGCCGGATCTCAGCTCACCGCAAGTTCCGCCTCCCGGGTTTACGCCATTCTCCTGCCTCAGTCTCCCGAGTAGCTGGGACTATAGGCACCCGCCACCTCGCCTGGCTAGTTTTTTGTATTTTTTAGTAGAGACAGGGGTTTCACCGTGTTAGCCAGGATGGTCTCGATCTCCTGACCTCGTGATCCGCCCATCTCGGCCTCCCAAAGTGCTGGGATTACAGGCTTGAGCCACCGCGCCCAGCCAGGATGACTCTCTTTTTAGGGGCTAATGTAGCTGGTGACTTTCAGCTGAAGCCAATGCTCATGACCGTTCTGAAAATCCTAGGGCCCTTGGGAATTATGCTAAATCTACTCTGCCTGTACTCTATAAGTAACAAGGCCAGGTGTGGTGGCTCGCGCCTGTAATCCCAGCAATTTGGAAGGCTAAGGCAAGTGGATTGCTTGGAGACCAGCCTGGGTAATGTGGCGAAACCCTGTCTCTACAAAAATTACAAAATTTAGCCAGGTATGGTGGTGCATGCCTGTGGTCCCAGCTACTTGGGAGGCTGAGGTGGGAGGATCACCTGAGCCTGGGAGGTTGAAGCTGCAGTGAGCCAAAATCATGTCACTGCACTTCAGCCTGGGTGACAGAGTGAGACCCGGTCTCAAAACAAATAAACAAAACAAAGCCTGGATGGCAGCACATCTGTTTGCAGCATGGTTTACTTAGGCCCACTGCTGAGACCTACTGCTCAGAAAAAAAGATTCTTTTCAATGTATTATTAGTCATTAACATAACATTAATGTAATAATAGTCATTAACAATGCACCTGGTCACCCAAGATCTCTGATGAAGATGTTCAAAGAGATGAATGTTGTTTTCATGCCTGCTAACACAACATCCATTCTGCAACCCATGGATCAAGGAGTAATTTCGACTTTTCAGTTTTAGTAGTTCAGAAATACATTTCATAAGGCTATAGCTGCTGTAGACGGTGATTCCTCTAATGGATCTGAGCAAAGTAAATTGAAAACCTTATGGAAAGGATTCACCATTTTAGAGCCACTAAGAACATTTGTGATTCACGGGAGGAGGTTAACATATCAACATGAACAAGAGTTTGAAAGAAGTTGATTCCAACTCTCATGAATGACTTTGAGCGGTTCAAGGCTTCAGTGGAGGTTCAAGGCTTCAGCAGATGGGTGGAAATAGAGAATTAGAACTAGAAGTGGAGCCAGAAGATGTGACTGAATTGCTGCAATCTCCTGATTGAACTTGAATGGATGAGGAGTAACTTCTTATGGATGAGCTAAGAAAGTGGTTTTTAGAGATGGAAACTACTGGTGAAGAGGCTGGGAACACTGTCGAAACAACAACAAAGAATTTAGAATATTACATAAAGTTAGTTAATAAAGTAGCAGTAGAATTTGAGAGGATTGATTCCAATTTTGAAAAAAAGTTCTACTGTGGGTAAAATGTTATCAAACAGTATTGCATGCTACAGAGAAATCTTTCCTAAAAGGAAGAGTCAACTGGTGCAGCAACCTCGATTGTTGCTTTGTTTTAAGGAATTGTCACAGCCACCCCAGCCCTCAGCAACCACCACCCTGATCAGTCCAGGGTGAAGACAGGAATCACTGAAGGCTCAGATGATCATTAGCATTTTTTAGCAATAAAGTTTTGTTTTTTAAATTAAGGGATATATATATGTGTGTGTGTGTTTTAGATATAATGCTTTTGCACACTTAATGGTGTATAGTCTAAACATAATTTTTATATTCCCTGGGAAACAAAATTCGTGCGACTCATTTTACCGTGGAGGTTTGAAACTCAACCCGCAATATCTTCGCAGTATGGCTGTAATTGTGACGAATGCTGCAAAGAAGAGCAGAGCATGAAGGGAGGTGGCAGTCAGGAAGGCCTCACTGATTGGGCCACACTGATTCAGCGGAGCCCTGGAGGACCACAAGACCCAGTCAACGTGTGTTGTGCGTGGTGGAGGTGCTAGCGGCGGAAGAGGGGATGCTGGTCAGGGGATGCTGCAGAGGGGCCCCAAGGTACCGAGAGCATATCCACCCCGGGGCCAATGAGCCCAGGGCGCTCGGAGAAGGGAGAAGAATCTCCTCAGGGTACAGAGCCGGCAGGTTCTGTGCGGGTTCGGACTTTGACACATCGGTGGCACTGAACCCCTCTCACGCCAGCCTGCACAGCCGCGCTTGCGTCCGGGGTCAGCCCAGGGAGGCCACGCAGGGCTGCCAGGGAATACGGGCTCTTCCTCAGGCGGAGATTGGCTTACCCCTGGGAAGTCAGCCCACGGGACTGCCCTCCTCTCCCTCTCGAGGGGCTGGGGACCAGCAACCCAAGCCAACACCGGGAGCGGACGGCACGTTCCCTCCTCGCCCCTTCGGTCCGGGATCTGTCAGGGGTCGGGGCGGGGCAACAATCGAGGTTGTCCCACCAGTTGACTCTTCCTTTTAGGAAAGATTTCTCTGTAGCATGCAATGCTGTTTGATAGCGTTTTACCCACAGAACTTTTTTTCAAAATTGGAGTCAATCCTCTTAAACTCTACTGGGGCTACCGGGACAGGTAGGCCCAAAGACACACGGAGGCTGCCTTCGGGCGGCCAGAGGGGCCAAGGGCCCTCGGGAAAGGGGCGGGTGCACTTCCGGCCCCCGCAGCCTCCGCGAGGGCATCTCTGGGAGGCGCAGCCGGGAGTAGGCAGTGTGTTGCTGACCTCTGGCGGTCGCTCTGCGGGACTTTGCACCTTTGTGCTGAGGAGCTGTGCGTGTCAGTTCGGCGGCTGTGCTCTCAGTAAGGGCGTGGTCCCGGGCCGACGGGAGGACGTGCTGAAGGCGCTGCTTTCTTCCTACCCCACCGCAGCTGCTTCCGGCACTGAGCCGACTACTACCCCTCGGCCCACGCCCCTGGCAGTTGTCACGGCATAAGCACGGCAAGAGCATCATTTTGGTTGTCCTGGGGCGTTTTGGGGGTTAGATCCTTTATTGCTAACCTCATTCGTACATTCCATGGTGGGCAGGACAGTGGATTGAGTTTTTTACACTGGGCCCTAGTAGTTCCATGTTCCTGTCCGATGTCATGACTTCTCATTCTATATATGGCTCAGCATTTTGAGCAACTGGGCACTGACCTGAGGTTTCTGTTTATCTGCTGTGGTTCCTTTACTGGGGTTCTCCGCTGCGGGTTCTCCAGTCCGGATACACCAGCTCTTCCCTGCGTCTTGTTTGCCCCTTTTTAAACTCTGGATGATATTGATTGCTCCCCCAGTATGTGCCACCTCTTGCTCACTGCCTCACCCCCAGCAGTAAGCAGTACCATTGAAATGAAAATACAGGGGAGCAACTATTTCACCCGGCTTTTAGAGCAGGTAATAATCATTTCACTTAGGGCTTATTTATGGCTCCTTTTTCGTTCTAGCTTTCCAGGTTCCTTCTGTTTTCCCAGAGGGGAAGGAACCACCTCCATGGCAGCCTGGGTTCTCGACAGCCTGGCTCAAGGGTCACTGTGCTTACTGCTAGCCTGCATCACTTATACCAGGTTGCCGTAGAGCCAGTGTAGGACATAAAAGGCAAACCTGGGTTCTTGTCCCAACTCTTCCCCCAATTCATGGCCTGACCCGGAACATTTTGTTTCACACTTCTGGGCCTTTATTCTGATGTGTCAAAGCAAGAGGTACTGAATTTGAGGTACTCGCCAGCAGTGAGATGCTATTATAAAGGTATTGGGTTGTGCATTCACTAATTTGCCAAGAGATATGAGGGCATATAGTGTGAGAGGGTGGAGGGATAGGGTGGGAATTGGTATGATTGGCGTTGAGCTTCTAACCAATGGATGGCTTTATGCTGATCATTCCCGTCGCCGCCAACACCATCACCATTCTTATTTTGAGAACTTACCTTGTGCTAAGTATTACACTAAATTCACGTATTTTGCCGTTTAATCCTTATATCAACCCGGTTCAGAGATTCCGTAGAAAAACTCATGGGACTCAGAATACATTTGTAATCATGACTAAGACTGATTACAGCTGGATTGCTGGTCCCCAGCCCCTTGAGATGGTGGGGAGGGCAGCCACATGGGCTTAATTCTCAGGGGCCAGCCAGCCTCTGCCTGAGGAAGAGCAAGTATTCTCTGCCTGTCCATCTGGTGGAATACATAACCAGATCATAAGGGAAAAACACATAAGTGGAGCCTGGAGGAATCTATGTGCAGGATTCCGAGTTCTTTCTCCCTGTGAGAGAGATCACACAAAGCTTACTCCTCCTAGCAGTGGAAACGCAGCAACATATATGCCATGTTTCTACCTAGGGAAGCACAAAAGTTAGTCAGTGCCCAAGGTTTTTATTGGGGGACTGGTCATGTAGGCACCTTCTGCTGAGCATATACTAAAATTCCAGACTCCTAGAAGGAAAGCAGATGTTCCTTATAAATCATGTTTGTATAAATAGTCAAATTATAACGAACTACTCTTATTGGTTAAGTGTTGACTGGACGCACTTTGAAGGTGAAGTTCCCAGACACTAGCCAGGGGCCTACCTTGCAAGCAGGGCTTTTTTTTAGTCTGTGACTTGCTATGTCAGTAATTTTATGCACCCAACCATATGAAGCAATAATGACCTCCTTTTACAGAGGAGAAAATTGAGATTTCAAGGGCCAGTAACTTGTCTAGAGTTGCACCACTAGCAAGTGGTACAGCCCAGAGTCTAATCAGTCTGACTTCAGAACTTGAGTTCATCCACTGTCATACTGCCAGTCCCAGGGTCTTTCTCAAGTCCTTTGTCCTTGTTCTTTCTGCCTGAAATGTTCTTTCCTTAGCTATTTGCATGACTGGTGATATGGTTTGGCTGTGTCCCCACCCAAGTCTCATCTTAATTGTAGCTCCCATAATTCCCACCTGGTGTAGGAGGGACCCAGTGGGAGGTAATTGAATCATGGGGGTGGTTTCCCCCATACTGTTCTCATGGTAGTAATTCTCATGAGATCTGATGATTTTGTAAGGGGAAAGCCCTTTTGCTTGGTTCTCATTCTCTCATCTGCCACCATGTAAGTCATGCCTTTCGCCTTCTGTCATGATTGTGACGCCTCCCCAGCCACATGGAACCGTGAGTCCATTAAACCTCCTTTTCTTTATAAATTACCCAGTCTTGGGTATGTCTTTATCAGCACTGTGAAAATGGACTAATACAACTTATTTTATTTATTCATTTTTTAAGAGATAAGATCTCAATATGTTGTCCAGGCTGGCCTCCAACTCTTGGCCTCAGGCAATCTGCCTGCCTCAGCCTCCCAAGTAGGTGGAACTTCAGGCATGTGCCATATGCCTCGCTTGGTTTCTTTTAATTATTCAGACCTCAATTCAGATTTCACCTTATAGAAAGGCCCTCCCTGACTACTCTATGTAAAGTAGTCTCTTTTTAAAGTTACTTTGTATCATTAACCTATTTTAGTTTCATCAAAACATTTATCATTATGTGAAATGATCTGGTGTCTTTGTTTATTCTCTATAAAGTCAATTTTCGTCTGGGCGCAGTGGCTTACACCTGAAATCTCAGCACTTTGGGAGGCTGAGGCGGGCAGATCATCTGAAGTCAGCTTGGCCTGACTTCAGGCCAGCTTGGCCCACATAGCAAAACCCGCCTCTACTGAAAATACAAAAATTTGTTGGGTATGCTGGTGTGCACCTGTAATCCCAGCTACATGGGAGGCTGAGGCAGAAGAATCACTTTAACCTGGGAGTCTGAAGTTGCAATTAGCCGAGATCGCACCACTGCACTCCATTCTAGCCTGGGCGACAGAGGAAAACTCCGTCTCAAAATAAAATAAAATAAAATAAAATAAAATAAAATAAAATAAAATAAAAATAACATAAAATAAAAAAATAAAATAAACCCCAGGTGGGGAAGAACAATGAGCAGTTGTTCTGAAAGATGGCTAATCACAAATAACCTGCGGGCATAACGACCTATCCTGTCTGCAGGTGGGCCCAAGAGCAGGACCCTATAAAACGTCCCTCCAGCCCCTGCCTCATTGTAGACAGCCCATTCTCTGCTGTGCTGCCTGTTGCAACTTTGCAACATATTTTTATACTTTCTCCAATAAATCTGTCTTTGTTTACCTACAGCTATCTTGGTAAATTCCTTTACCACCTGCACCACCAGCCCCAGATATTTGTCACCTGTGACAATCAGCTTTCCTGAGTCAGTGTGTGCTGGCACCACAATCAACTCTTTAAAATCAAGGGCTATGTCTCGTCCATTGGTGTATCCTCAAGACCTAGCACATTGCCTGATAGATAGTAAATGCTCTATAAATGTTTGTTGAATGGAAGAATAATTCTCCAATTCTATCTCTGATTACTGTTGCAGACATTCAGTCTTATTTCAGAGTTGAGGACAATGGGGCTTAGAGGTGTGAGGAACTCTCCCTTGGGCACACATTTATTCAGTGGTAGAGCCAAACATTTAGTACAGCCAGTTTGTTTGTGCAAGCTTTACTGCTAAGTGCGTCAGAGAAACGTAAAATGGGAGAAATTGGAGCTAGAGAAACAAGTTGTCTGTATACAGTTCCATAGTTCATAGCAACAAATAATTTATTGCAGGCTTAGCCTATGCAAGGTAGTATCTTAGTCTTAGGGAGACAAAGATCGACTGGATTTTTAAATCATCCTTCAAGGATCTCACTGATTAAATGGGATAAGCATGCAATATCAAATCTACAATGCTAAAGCAGTACGAGCCAAATGCCACTGGATTCTAAGAGCAGTGTCACATTTTGTTGGCATAAAGGGAACAGGGTCAGAAAGGGGTTTATAAAAAATAAGCCTTTTGAGTTGGGCTAGTAAGGATATAAATGGTCAGGTTGTGAATGGAAAAGTAAGGTATTTCAGGCAAACACTGATGAGGATTTTTTGCTCCTTAGTTCAGCTAAAATCTGGTTTCTGGTCTCATGACCATGAAAAATTAGGCACATGGACACATTGAAAGGTGAGGGGAGTGGAATTTATTGAAAGGAAGCTCTCGGCGAAAGAAGAGGGGGTTTGCCAACAGGCTCCCACCTCACAGATTGAATACCAGGCCACCACCCACCAGCTGAAGAGGCCAGGCTTCTCCCCACTGCATAAAGTGTGAATTCCCAGTGGCTACACCCCAGTCTCCTAGTGCACAGGCGGGCCCTTAGTCTAAGCCACTCCACATTGATTTATTTCCTTTACTGCACATGTGTTAAGGGACAGAATTTTTCACCGTGGGCATGTTTAGGCAAGCCCCCTGTGCACGATGACCTGAGCAGCATTTGGCTGTCTCATTTCTATCAACTCTATGGAGAAAGGCATCTAAAGAGCTGGTGAGATGTGCTTGAAGAAGAAAGTCCAGTTCATCTGATATGTCAATGCGGGTACAACTCAGGCAGGCCCGAAGCCTATAACTCTGATGAACATGCTATCCAGGAAACTAACTTTCAATCCACATGCACACCAAACCCTCAAGAAAATATTAGAGTTTTTAGTAGTTACAGTAGTCCTGCCTTGTCTGCAGGGGATACATCCCAAGATCCCTAGTGGATGCATAAAACCATGAATAGTACTGAACTCTATATATACTATATTTTTTTCTGTATATATAACTATGATAAAGTTTAACTTATAAATTAGGCACAGTTAGAGATCTACAACAATAATTTATAGTAAAAGAGAACAATTATAATAATATGTTGTAATACAAGTTATGTGAATGTGGTCTCGTCCTAAAAATATTTTATTGTACTGTACTCACTCTTCTTCTTGTGATCTGTCAATGTGATAACTGTGATGGCCACCAAGTGACTAATGGTCAGGGAGTGTATACAGCGTGGATATGCTAGACAAAGGGATAATTCACGTCCTGGGTGGTGTGAAAGGAAATAACAACTTGGGACTCCAATTCACTGGGCTGATAGGAAAAAGTCAAGTTAAAAGCTGACTCATGCAAGAAGCTGCCTTTCCTTTTGTTCCTAAGCAGATAGCTACAGATAAAAGGTAAAAAATCTCCACAGGCAGCTACTCTATGTTCACCTTATCTTATGTAACCTGCAGATTTACTTAGCGTGAGATGAATACATAATTACATATTCCCCTACCTGCTCCTTTTCTCTTACATGTGGATTCAGTAATGACTATACCCTCTCTCTTTCCCCTGCAGCCTGCTTTTCCCTTTTAAATATTGAAATCTTCAACATCATGTTTGGAAAAAGACAGAGACCTGTCTCCTGGGTATGTCCTTAGCCTTGGCAAAATAAACTTCAAAATTGATTAAGTCCTTTCTCAGATACTTTTGGTGTACAGTGGGATGGAGCAGAGTGGTGTGAGATTTCATAACACTACTCAGAACAGCATGCAACTTAAGACTTATGAATTATTTTTGGAAGTTTTCATTTAATATTTTCAGACCATGGCTGACTGCGGGTAACTGAAATCACAGAAAGTAAAATTGCAGATAAGAGGGGACCAATGCATTTGCAAGTGTAAACGATGTGATCTTAATGCCATGGTTTCTAGATTAGCTTGGAGAGTCTAAGTCCCCCTACCCTCCGCAACCCAAGGCAAGAAGAACTTTGTAAAATACTTGGTTGAACTTCCACTGCATTCTACTGTAATCAAGCAGTATCTTCAGCAATTGTGCACCTTCATGGTGAATCTGAGGGCCAGGAAAGCTTGATTTTCCATGAAGAGACTGGATTAGTATCCTTTGCCCATGTGTGATGTTACCTTCCTGTCGATCACTATCATCCTTGTGACAGTTGTGCAGTAGGATCTGGCAAACAGTTGGAAAGATGGCTTGGTGCCTATTCTGGGGTGTCTTGAATTCAGCTGAGGCATGGATCTTATTTGACAGGCAGTGGAGAACTACTGAGGACTTCTGGTCAGAGAAGTTGGTGGAACAGGAAGCACCAAAAATCCATCTCATCACCTAGAGAGCATTGTACTAGCAGAACTGTCTAAAGTGACTATTTTGGAACTCTGGCATCAATTTGAATACTTGCAGCTTCCAAAGGAAAGGTTGGTTGGTAAATTGTGGCTAATAGTGGTTGATTTCAGCTTTTATTGGATACCCACCCATAAGAACCATGGCAGGCAGCCATGACATGTTTCTGACATGGGTTGCTGAAGACAGAGTGGGAAATTAGGACTTTGTTCTCCAGATATTGGGGTTCTGTGTTACAATTGCTGATAGCTGCTTCTTATCAATGAGGTGTAGCCATGGACGCTGGCTGCCATTGGTTCACCTCCATTGGCTGAAGCAGTCTCTAGGGCATTAAAACATTAAAAGGAGCTGCACCTTTGGTTTTTTTCTTTTCTTTTCTTTTTTCTTTTTTTTTAGATGGAGTCTCGCTCTGTGGCTTAGGCTGGAGTGCAGTGGTGAGACCTCGGCTCATTGCAACCTCCACCTCCTGGGTTCAAGCGATTCTCATGCCTCAGCCTCCCAGTAGCTGGGACTATAGGCATGTACCACTATGCCCGGCTAATTTTTTGTGTTTTTAGTAGAGATGGGGTTTCACCATGTTAGCCAGGATGGTCTTGATCTCCTGATCTCATGATCCACCTGCCTTGGCCTCCCAAAATGCTGGGATTACAGGCGTGAGCCACATCGCCTGGCCTGTTTTTTTTTTTTTTCTTGAGACAGAGTCTCGCTCTGTTGCCCAGGCTGGAGTGCAGTGGTGTGATCTCAGCTTACTGCAAGCTCCACCTCCCGGATTCACGCCTCAGTCTCCTGAGTAGCTGGGACTACAGGCACCCACCACCACACCAGGCTAATTTTTTGTATTTTTAGTAGAGACAGGGTTTCACCATGTTAGCCAGGATGGTCTCGATCTCCTGATCTCATGATCTGGTGCCTCGGCCTCCCAAAGTGCTAGGATCTCAGGCGTGAGCCACCGTGCCCAGCCTGTTTTTTTTTTTTTTT
Source organism: Piliocolobus tephrosceles (assembly GCF_002776525.5). NCBI lineage: Eukaryota > Metazoa > Chordata > Mammalia > Primates > Cercopithecidae > Piliocolobus > Piliocolobus tephrosceles. The sequence continues at coordinate 93,778,336 of NC_045435.1, read as the reverse complement.
TTTTTTTTTTTTACATTCAAAATCAATTGTGTGTATGGGGGAATTTAGAAGTCACGTGTGCATACCCAGGGAAACACATAGGTTCAGAAAAGACCTTAAACTTTCACCTCAGGATGATCCCTAGCACAGACACTCTAAAATATTTCTTAAAAGTCAAACCCTGAGATAAGTGGGATAATATTATTTCCAGAGTTATCGCAATGTAAAATTCAAACGTCCAGTTTCTACAAAAATAAAAAATAAAAATAAAAAATAAAAAATCGCAAAGCATACAAAGAAACAAAAAAGTTGGTTCATTCAAAGGAATAAAAGAAGTCAGTAAGAAATGTTCTTGAGCAAGCCCAGATAGTGGACTTCATAGACAAAGACTTTAGAATGACTGTCTTAACCCATTTCTCATTTAGAAAAAAGTTGCAGCTCACTGCCAGTACTCATTTAATTTTACATAAACACACTCTTTGAGGCTGAAGCAAATCAGATTGATCTTCAATGTGAAAGTAAAGTATAAAAACTGTTCTTGGAGTTATTTCCAACAGAACTTTTCTCTAATCCTAATGTAACAGAAATGTATATGAGGATAGTATTTAATAATTGGGCAGACTTTGGGGGTAAGGTTAGGACTGTAATCCATGAGTTATCATGGTGTATTCACTGCACTGCAAGGGCCACTGGGGAATATTTTCATGAGAAATGGGTTAAAGATACTCAAAGAGCTAAAGGTAATCATGGACAAAGAAGAAAACAATGTACGAATGGAATCAGAATATCAATAAAGAGATAGAAATGATAAGGAGAAACCTAAAGGAAACTCTGGAGCTGAAAAGTATCATAACTAAAAGGGAAAATACACTGGGGTGAGGGTGGGGGTGGTTAAAAGCAGATTTGCGCAAGTAAAATAAATAATCTGCAAACTTAAAGATAGGATGATTGAAATTATTGAACTGGAGGAACAGAAAGAAAAAAGGATGAAGAAAAGTGAACAGAGAGGTAGGCTGGCAGATACATTCATCAGCTTGCTCCTTTGCCTGTGGACACTGTTGAAGAAGCATCATTAAAGTCTCTTTTCTCCCTGCTGTCATGTCTAAGTCAGAGTCTCCTAAAGAACCTGAATAGCTGAGGAAGCTCTTCATTGGAGGGTTGAGCTTTGAAACAACCAATGAGAGCCTGAGGAGCCATTTTGAGCAATGGGGAACGCCCAGGGACTGTGTGGTAATGAGCGATCCAAACACCAAGCACTCCAGGGGCTGTGGGTTTGTCACATATGCCACTGTGGAGGAGGTGGATGCAGCCATGAATGCAAGGCCACACAAGGTGGATGGAAGAGTCGTGGAACAAAAGAGAGCTGTCTCAAGAGAAGATTCTCAAAGACCAGGTGCCCACTTAACTGTGAAAAAGATATTTGTTGGTGGCATTAAAGAAGACACTGAAGAACATCACCTAAGAGATTATTTTTAACAGTATGGGAAAATTGAAGTGATTGAAAACATGACTGGCTGAGGCAGTGGCAAGAAAAGGGGCTTTGCCTTTATAATCTCTGACAACCATGACTCCGTGGATAAGACTGTCATTTAGAAATACCATACTGTGAATGGCCACAACTATGAAGTTAGGAAAGCCCTGTCGAAGCAGGAGATAGCTAGTGCTTCATCTGATCAAAGAGGTCGAAGTGGTTCTGGAAACTTTGGTGGTGGTCATGGAGGTGGTTTTGGTGGGAATGACAACTTTGGTGGTGAAGGAAACTTCAGTGGTTGTGGTGGCTTTGGTGGCAGCCATGGTGGTGGTGGATATGGTGGCAGGGGGGATGGCCATAATGGATTTGGTAATGATGGAAGCAATTTTGGAGGTGGTGGAAGCTACAATGATTTTGTCAATTACAACAATTAGTCTTCAAATTTTGGACCCATGAAGGGAGGAAACTTTGGAGGCAGAAGCTCTGGCCCCTATGGTGGTGTAGGCCAATACTTTGCCAAACCACAAAACCAAGGTGCCTATGGCGGTTCCAGTAGCAGCAGCAGCTATGGCAGTGGCAGAAGATTTTAATTAGGAAACAAAGCTTAGCAAGAGAGGGGAGCCAGAGAAGTGGTGGAAGCTACAGTTTACCACAGATTTGTGAACTCAGCCAAGCACAGTGGTGGCAGGGCCTAGCTGCTACAAAGAAGACATATTTTAGACAAATATTCATATGGGCAAAAAACTCGAGGACTATATTTGTGACTAATTGTATAACAGGTTATTTTAGTTTCTGTTCTGTGGAAAGTGTAAAGCATTCCAACAAAGGGTTTTAATGTAGTTTTTTTTTTTTTTGCACCCATGCTATTGATTGCTAAATGTTAAAATAGTCTGATTGTGATGCTGAATAAATGTCTTAAATAAAAATAAAAATAAAAAAAAGAAAAGTGAACAGAGCCTAAGGGACCCAGGATATACCATCAAGCGGACCAACATATGCATAATGTGAATACCAGAAGGAAAGAGAGAAAGAAAGAGGCAGAAAGACTAGTTGAAGAAATGTTCCCAGACCAAACTGAGGGTCGGGCTGCTGTTTCTTGCTGCCCAATAACAAGATGCAGATGAACTGGGGAGAAAGAGAGTTTTTTATTTCTGTAACCAGTTACAGGGAAAAGGCCTGGAAATTATTGCCAGACCAACTCAAAATTACAAAGTTTTCCAGAGCTTATATACCTTCTAAGCTATATGTCTATGTGGAAGTGTGCATTCATCTAAAGACATAAGTGATGCCACTTATAATCTATAACTAAGGTCTGAGTCCCTGAAGACCCTCCTCGGAAGCCTCAGTAAATTTACTTAATCTAAATGGGTCCAGGTGCCGGTGGGTGATTACCCTTATGTTGCCTCCTGCTAAATCACAGAGGTTTCGGGAGTTCCTTCAGATCCCCAGTAAAACTTGTTTAATCCTAAATGGGTCCTATTAAGAATTCCTTTGTTATTTTGTAATGCTTCAAGGTCCAGGAAAGGCCTAGGCAAAACTCTTGGTGGGCATTTCTTACATTCTAGCCTTTGTATAAAGGGCATTGGCTCTTTCAGCTTTGAATATTTAACTTAACCACTTAGTACTGAAACAGTTGTTACGGAGGCCTGTTTTAGTGAGACCTGGCCTGCCACAGAAATAATGTCTGAAAACTTCCTAAACTCAATGAAAATACAAATCTACAAATTCAAGATGCTCAACAAACTCCAAGTAAGATAAACTCTGAAAAACTATTATTTGTTTAAAAAACCAAAAGAAAATAACAAGTGATAGGATGTGGAGAAATTGCAACCCTTGAGTATTGCTGGTGGGAATGTAAAATGCAGCTTCAGGAAAATGGTATGATTCCTCAAAAAATTAAACATAGACTTACCACATGATCTGCTTCTGGGTATATAGCCAAAAGAAATGATGGCAGGAACTCAAGATATTTGCACACTCATGTTCATAGTGGCATTATTCACAAAAGCCAAAAGGTGGGAGCAACGAAGTAACCAGTGACAGATGAATGAATAAAATGTGGTATATAAACACATCAGTGGAATATTTACTTGGTCTTAAAAATGAAGGAAATTTTGACACTTCCTACAACACAGATGAAACTTAAAGATATTATGTGACATGAAATAAGCCAGTCACGAAAAAGATAAACATAGTATGATTCCTCTTAAATGAGTTTCCTAGAGTGCTTACATTTATAGTGACAGAAAGCATGGTGGTTGCCAGAAGCCGAAGGGTGGGGGAAATGGGGATTAGTATTTAATGGGTATAGTTTCATTATACAACAAACAGGTTATAAGAGACAAAGAAGTACATTATATTGTAAGTGCCCAATGGGTTCACCCTCCCCACTGCCTAGACAGAGCTAATTTATCAAAAGAGGGGAATTGCAATAGAGAAAGAGTAATTCATGCAAAGCCAGATATGCAGGAGACCAGAGTTTTGTTATTACTCAAATAAGTCTCCCTGAGCATTCAGGGATCACAGTTTCTAAGGACAATTTGGTGGGTAGGGGGAAGCCAGTGAGCTAGGAATGCTGGTTGGTCCGAGATGAAATCACAGGGAGTTGAAACTGTCTTCTTGTGCTGAGTCAGTTACTGGGTGGGGGCTACAACACCAGCTTAGCCAGTTTATTGATCTGGGTGGTGCCAGCTGATTCATCAAGTGCAGGGTATGCAAAATATCTGAAGTACTGGTCTTAGGTTTTACAATATTGATTTTATCCCCAGGAGTAATTTGGGGAGGGTCAGAATCTTGTAGTCTCCAGTTACAAGATAACTAAACCATAATTTCTTTTTTCAGATTCTTGCCGCCCAGGCTAGAGTGCAGTGGTGCAATCTTGGCTCACTGCAACCTCCGCCTCCTGGGTTCAAGCAATTCTCCTATCTCAGCTTCCCAAGAGATTACAGGCACCTGCCACCACGTCCAGCTAGTTTTTGTATTTTTAATAGAGACGGGGTTTCACTATGTTGGCCAGGCTTGTCTTGAACTCCTGATCTCAAGTGATCTGCCCGTCTTGGCCTCCAAAGTGCTGGGATTACAGGTGTGAGCCACTGCGTCCGGCCCTAAACCATAATTTCTAATATTGTGGCTAATTTGATAGTCCTATGAAGGTAGTCTAGTCCCCAGGCAAGAAGGAGGTTTGTTTTGGGAAAGGGCTGTATCATCTTTGTTTTAAACTATAAACTAAGTTTCTTCCAAAGTTAGTTCAGTCTATGCCTACGAATGAACAAGAACAGCTTGGAGGTAAGAAGCAAGATGGAGTTGGTTAGGTCAGATCTCTTTCACAGTATCAGTTATAACTTTGCCATGGCAGTTTCAATATATTAATAAAATGTTCCATACAGCAGGCAAGTTAAACAACTATAAACATTACACACCTAATAATAGACCCTCAAAATACATAAAGCAAAAATTGACAGAATTGAGGGGATAAATACATTTTTAGAGTAATAGTTGGAGACTTACTTACCCCATTTCCAACAATGGATAGATCATTCAGACAGAGGATAAGAAAACAGAGAATTTGAACAACGCAATAAGCCAACTAGACTTAACAGGTAAATATAAAACACTCCACCCCAAAACAGCAGAATACACATTCTTCTCAAATGCATATGGAACATTCTCCCAGACAGAACAAATGTTAAGCCACAAAACAAGTCTTAATAGATTTATAAAGATAGATATTATACATATCTTCTCCATCCCAAACAGGATAAAGTTAGAGCTCAATAGTAGAAGAAAAAAAATAAAAGTCATCCAAATTTGAATGGAAGAGGGAAAATTATATTTGCAGATAACATCATCCTATATACAGAAAATCTGAGTCCAAAACATAACTAGTAGAGCTAAAAAACTAATTTAGCAAAGTTGCAGCATATAAGATCAAAACAAAAATCAGCTGTGTTTCTATATAGCAGGTATGAACAATCCAAAAAGGAAATTAAGAAAGCAATGTTATTTCCAATAGCATCTAAAAGAATTAAACACTTAGGAATCTAACCAAGTTGGTGAAAGGCTTGTATCCTGAAATTACAAACTATTACTGAAAGAAATTAAAGACTTAAATAAATGAAAAAATATCCTATGTTCATGAATAGGAAGGAAGACTTAACATTGTTAAGATGTTAATACAATCCAAAGTGATCTACAGATTCAATGCAGTCCCAATCAAAATTCCAACAGACTTTTTCACAGACGTAGAAAAGCTGATTCTCAAATTCATATTTGATTGCAGGGGGCTCCTTTGTCTTAGTCTTTTCCTGCTGCTATAACAAAATACCTTAGACTAGGTGATTTATAAACAACAGAAATCAATTGCTTGTAGTTCTGGAAGTACAAGATGAAAGCACCAGCAGATCTGGTATCTGATGAGGGCCCATCCTTCACAGATGGTGCCTTGTTGCTGTGTCCTCATATGGCAGAAGGGGTTGGAGAGCTCACTTCAACCTCTTTTATAAGGGCACTAGTCTCATGCATGAAGCTCTTATGACTTAATCACTTCCCAAAAGGTCCTGCCTCTTAATACCATAACAATAAATATTTAGTTTTATGGCTGGGCATGTGGCTCACGCCTATAATCCCAGCACTTTGGGAGGCTGAAGCAGGCGAATCATTTGAGGCCAGGAGTTTAAGACCAGTCTGGCCAACATGGTAAAATCCCATCTCTACTAAAAATACCAAATATAGCCGGGCCTGGTGGTGCATGCCTATAATTTCAGCCACTAGGGAGACTGAGGCAAGAGAATCGCTTAAGCCTGGGAGGTGGAGATTGCAGTGAGCCAAGATCACACCACTACACTCCAGCCTGGGCAACAGAGTGAGACTTTGTCTCAAAAAAAAAAAAAAAGATTAAGTTTCAACATTGGAAGGACACAGCATTCTGCCCTGACCCTAAACATTCATATCCATCTCATAGGCAAAATATATTCATTCCATTCCAATAGCTCCATATGTCTTTTTTTTTTTTCATTAAAAAAAATTTTTTTTTTTTGTAGAGATAGGGTCCCACTATGTTGCCCAGGCTGGTCTTGAACTCCTGGCCTCAAGTGATCTTCCTGCCTCGGCTTCCTAAAGTGCTGGGATTACAGGAATGAGCCATTATGCCCAGTCACTCCCATAAGTCTTAACATGTCCCAGTATCAACTTAAAAGTTTAAAGTCTGCGCTCTCATCTAAATCAGATATGAGTGAGACTCAAAGGGGCGATTCATCCTGAGGCAAAGTCTCCTCCAGCTGTAAGCCTGTGAAATTAAACAAGTTATGTGCTTCTAAAATACTGTCAACCGAAGAATGACGAAGTTCATACATTTGGTAAGGAGATCTTTATTTCTCATAAAGGATTGCAGCTTGCAGGGTGGCCATTCTGACAGGCTGGGAGGCATAGCCTCCAGCCAGAAGCCAGAAACAGACACTTTGAGGTAGGTGAAAAGGGAATATAGGAATTTATGCTGAGCAAGACAGCCAAACATACATATTCGATGCTCTATAGGAAGAGTCATGAGTAGTTTTGAGGAGACACGTGTACATGCACAGTTGAGCTTTGTGCTTCTCCATGGGACCCACATTCAAAAAATGGCGGTATTAGCATGAGCTGAAGATGAAGTTTTTGACCCTCTGATGTCAAAAGGTGAAGCTTCACCCTTACTGTGCATTCTCTGTACCAGAACCACTCAATGGTTGGTGGGTTTTTTTTATCAGTCAAAAAGGAGTGACAGGATTAGGCAGTTTGTTGATATCAGAGGTGGAGTATTTTGAAAGGTCTGGTTTCTGTTTACTTTTAGGGAAGAAAGCCTCATTGTGGTTAGCAAGGGAGTGGATGTAATAAGGTGAGTCTAATCATGGCCAAGAACTTAGTTTTCAAGGTTACTCTCTGGTTCCCTTGGCCAAGAGATGGTCCATTCAGTCAGTTGTGGGATGTAGAATTTTATTTTTAGTTTACAATACAATGGTGGGACAAGCATAGGATAAATACTTCCATTCTGAAAGGGAGAAGTAGGAAAGAAGGAAAGGATAACAGGTCCCAAGTAAGTCCAAAACCCAACAAGGAAAACAACATTAAATCTTAAGGCTGGAGAATAATCTTCTTTGACTCCATGTTCCCACTTCTGGACACACTGGGGTGGGGACTGGGTCCCCAAGGCTCCAGGCAGCCTTGCCCCACAGCTTTGCTGAATGCAGCTCACAAAGTAGCTCTCATGAGTGAGAGTCTTCTGCCCATGGTGCTTTCAGATAGACTTGCATGCTGGGGCTCTACCAGTCTAGGATCTTGGGGGCAGCCCTGCTCCCATGTTCACTGGGCACTGCCTTAGTGGGGGCCCTCTGTGGTGGCCCTGCCCCTGTGGCACTCCTCTGCCTGGGCCCTGAGGCTCTCTGGGGCATCATTTGAAATTTAATCATCTAGCTATGCCCCCACAGCTCTTGCATTCTGTGCATTTGGAGAGTTAGCTCCATGATGGTGCCATGGTTTTTCTTCTATGACTTCTGGAGGGACAGCACAAACAGTACCTGGGCCTTGCTTGTGCCACAGCTGGGGCAGCCAAATGAGAATGTCAGGAACAAAGCCTTGAAATTGTTCTGTTCTTAAGGCTCTGGTATTTTGGGTTTATGATGGGTGGGGACTGAACTGCCAGCCACACAAGTGAATAGTAAAGCGAACTCTGGAGCAACAGTTAGAGATATTGGACCTACATAGGAGTCAATAGGCTATATAGTACCTTACCTTCCTTTCGAGGGTACTACTTATAGGCATTGTCCTTTTTTGTTGGCAAGTAAAATATAGAGGTTACAATCATTGGCTACATATGACAATATACAGGCTAAAATGTTTTACGTGCAAGGCAATCAGTAAAACTTTATGCTTTAGAAACAAATCAGCAAAACTTTGTGATTCAAAAACAAATCATTGGCTGGGCATGGTTGCTCACGCCTATATTCCCAGCACTTTGGGAGGCTGAGGCAGGTGGATCATGAGGTCAGGAGTTTGAGACCAGCCTGGCCAACATGGTGAAACTCCATCTCTACTAAAAAATACAAAAATTAGCTGGGCATGGTGGTGTGTGCCTATAATCTCAGCTTCTCAGGAGGCTAAGGCAGGAGAATCACTTGAACCTGGGAGGTGCAGGTTGCAGTGAGCCAAGATTGTACCACTGCATTCCAGCCTGGATGACAGAGCAAGACTCTGTCTCAGAAAAAAAAAGAAAAAATTCATTGTCCTTTTCAACATCAGCAGGTTACATATTAATTAGTACATCAACAGTTTGAGGAACTAATAATAAGATTTGGGAATTCACCACAAGATTGTTTACTCTGAAACAGGATGTAAGCCGTGAATCACAAGATCCTTCCCAGGTGATTAATTTGGCAGCTTGGCAAATGTGATCTGTAGGTTATCACCTTAACCTGAGAATATCTTGATTTCATCTTTGTTCCCGAAGGATATTTTGACTGGGCATAGAATTCTGGGTTGACAGTTCTTTTCTTTCACCATTTAGAAAACTTTGTGCCACTTCCATGTAAGCATGTTTAGGTACACCCTCAACATTCAGCGGGGTGTTTGACAACTCTGCCTTAGTTTTCACTTCCTGCTTGCACAGACCCTCAGAATCAGCCAGAGGTGAGATCTTAGAGCTTCCTCATATCTTTCTGACATATGCACAGCTCAATGTATGTATGGGGACATCTATATTCCTAGGAATATGTCAGAACTATTCAAAGCCTCTATGGACATCTGATTCTCCAGGTTTTCCTTTTAAGTTCTTTCATTAGCCTATGATTTGCTCCAATTATTATCCATCACCTTAGGCAGCTGCAAAGTTGAACAATTAACTCTAAATGTTTTTGACTGACTCATTCATGAAAAAGCCTTTTGCACTGAGTGAACTCCAAGTTGGGTCAAATAAAGATAGCCTTGCAAGTGGGGTTTTCCAGGGAACCACTAGACAGGTCAAATAATGACAATTCTCCAGGAATGAGGTTTTGAAGGAACTCTAACCCCATCTACCCCCTCTGGTGGCTGCCAGGCTGCTGATTTTCACTATGATTGTGGGCTGCTGGTATTCAAAGATATTGCAAAACTGGAGAGGAGGGATGGGAATAGGGCAAGTTAAAACACCACAAAGCTTGTTGCTTCTACCAAGATTCAGCTGTTTTCTTGAATAAATGATCTCTAAGTTGCTACAAGCCTTAGGTTAGCTTCCAGAATCCTGAAAAAGTTGATTCTGACAATTCTTTCTTGCTAGTTTTCTAATCACCTTTTAAAAGAAGAGACAATTTTTAGAGGTCCCTATTCTGCCATTTTCACCATTATGGTGACCATAATGTCACCATAAGAGCCCTTGTTCAAAATTCCCTGGTTCTCTGGAGGTTCCTCCTTTAGATCAAGAAGGTAGACAAGTACTGTCCCCTAGGGACTGGGTGTTGCTGTTTCTGTGAAAGAAAGGTTTTCCACAAGCAGCCCCAGCGCTTCCTCCCCTCCTACCTGTTGCAGAAGAATTGCCCTGCTTGTTTAAACATGACTTTTGCATGCTGCCTACAGAGGATGAAATATTCCTACCTTTCTCTGCCTTCCTTCATGCCATCCTCAACATTCACTTAGATCTCAAAGCCTGTATACAGGGAAAAAGGAGCCCAGTCTCTTTAAGGCTATTGGCTGGGAACAAGGTCCTCATTTACCTAAAAGGACATGGGGAATGGGAACTTGAGAGGACAGGAAACCATTTCATTGCAAGAATGCTTCAGACAAAGGTCAGTGCAAAGTCTTGTAGACAGAGATACAGGCCAGCCCAAGGCCACAGGTTCAGGAGACCAAATTACCCGCAGAACAGAGATTAAGGCTGATCCCCAAAATGGGATGGGATCAGGGTTAGGAGTACCCAGTAAGTACCAGTTCATTCCAGAATCCCAAGGATGAACGGGACGGGGGTACTCTGTTCATTCTGGTTTGCCATAGTGCAGGATTAAGGGAATGAGGGGGGATGTCTTCTTGTTCCTTTCTCTCCTCTGTTCTCTCTTCACAGGTGAGTAATCATGCCTCCATAAAACAAGATGGGACCAGAGTTAGGGGTACCTGGTAAGCACTGGTTCATTCCGGAATACGTAGGTTGAATGGGGGAATGCCGTGTTCACTCTGGTCTGCCATAAGTGAAGGAACCCCTAGAATGAATGGAGGATGGCCTCTTCACTCTGATGCCATAAATGCAGGCAAAAGATAGTAGGGAAACAAGGGGGTATCTTTTTTTCCCTTCTCTCCTCTGTTCTCTCTTCACAGATGGGCAATCACATCTCCATACCACAGGACACACCCCTTGGATGCATCCTCAAGAACTGGGAAAAGTTTGACCCCCAAACTCTAAAAAGGAAAAGGCTAATTTTTTTTGTAACACAGCCTGGTTCTGATATGAACTTGGGGACCAGCAATCTTGGCCAGAAAATGGAAGTATTGATTTTAATACTATCCATCAACTAGATTCGTTTTGCTGCCAGCAGGGAAAATGGACATAAATCCCTTATGCGCAGGCTTTCATGGCCCTAAGAGACAAACCTGACCTCTGTTGGGCTTGTAAAATGGACCCAGCGATGATAGCAGCCATCGCCAGGCAATCTCCTCCAGTAGATTTGGGAGATTCTTTATCAGATTTGCACAGGGCTCAAGCCCCAGAGGAACCAAAGGTGGAATTTAGTTCAAACAACATTGCCTCTTCTATCCCCATTATATCCAAGTCTCCCAGGCCCATAACCTTCCCCTGCTTACCCAGGGTCACCCTCTGGACACCACCCCCTTAAGTTATCCCCCCTTCAGGAGGTTAGCAGCCCCAGTGGGCCAACTAGAGTCCAGACTCCATTCACTATGTAAGACCTGAGCTAGATTAAAATGGAGCTATGGAAGTTTATGGAAAACCCTGACTAATACATTGAAGGGTTCCATTAACTAGGCTTAACATTTGAACTTACTTGGAAGGACTTCACAGTCACACTAGGCCAAACTCTGTCTAAGGGAGAACATGAGTCCATTATGGAGGCGGCCCAGCAATTTGCAAGTGCAATGCACAAGACTGACCCTGGTGGCTACCTAGTGAGGGCCACTGCCCTTCCCCACGTTGGCCTCCAACTGGGAATACAATACCCAGGGGGGCATATGGGCAGTGAACCACATCCCCATAATGGGGATGAAGGATAGCAGAGGAAAGCCTGTAAACCACAATAAATTGGCCTTAATATAAGATCAAGGCTCTCTTGAAAATCTCACTGCTTTCTTAGAGAGGCTACATAAGGCCCAAGTGAAACATACTAACCTTGACCTAGACACCCCAGAAGGATACCTTCTTTTGTATGCCCATAGAACCATCTTCCCAATTGCTATTTGCATTTGAATGGGAAAATGAAAAAGGAAGGAGCCAACAGCTCGCCTGGACTGTGCTTCTGCGGGGTTTTAGAGATAGTCCCCATTTGTTTAGGCAAGCCTTGGCTAAAGATTTTCAGGACCTAACTCTTGAGGGGGTCAGATGTCTCCTACAGTATGTGAATGACCTGCTAATCTGCTCCCCCACAAGACAACTGGGAATCCAACATCTAGTCCAGACACTAAATTTTCTTGCAGACAAAGGGTACAAAGCATCCAAGGCCAAGGCACAGCTACTAAGACAAGAGATCCAAAACCTAGGGATAATCCTGACCCCTTGAGAACATAAGTTCTCCCTAGAACGGATACAGGCCGTCCTTAAAATACCTATCCCAGCCACCCAAAAGCAGCATCAGGCCTTTCTAGGGATCACAGGATATTGCAGACTTTAAATACTGGGTTATGGTGGGATTGTTAAGTCCTTATATTAGGCTCTAAAGGAAGCGACTGATAGGGACTCACTTCTCTGGGGAAAAGATTAGGAACAAGCCTTTAGGCAGCTAAAGACTGCTCTCTCATAAGCCCCAGCCCTTGGGCTACCTATACTAACCAAACTGTTTTAGCTTTTCATCACCAAAAGCCAAGGTGTAGCCTTAGGAATCCTAACTCAAACTGTTGGGTCAATCAAATGTCCTGTAGGTTACTTTTCAAATAACCTAGACCCAGTAGCACACAGGTGGCCACACTGCCTCCAGGTAGTGGCTGCAGCAGCCTTCCTACTGGAGGATGTCCTCAAAAGCACCATGATACAGTCAATCCAGTTCCTCTGATGTCCAACAAATAAGCTCCTTACTGGACATAAAAGTGCCACAATGGCTCACTGACAACAGATTGCTAAAGTATCAAGTCTTGTTGTTAGAAATCCCACAGGTAACACTTGAGTGGTGCTCCACCCTCATCCCAGCCTCCTTACTGCCATTACCAGGAGAGGATGACTCAACACATTCATGTTGTGAGATAACCAAATTTATGCCAGATGGGAAGACTTAAAGGATCAGCCCTTGGACAATCTGGACAAAATATGGTTTTCAGATGGGAGCAGTTTTGTTCAGAATGAAACTATGTATGCAGGATACACAGATGCTAAAGCTCTATCCTTGGGGACCTCAGGACAGCTAGCAAAACTCATCTTGTTAACCAAAGCCCTAACACTAGGGGAAGGGAAAAGAATAACCATTTATACAGATTCCAAATATGACTTTTTGGTGCTTCACGCCCAAGCCACTATCTGGAAGGAAAGGGAATACCCAGCAACTTGGGATACTCCTGCTAAGTATGAGCCCCAAATCTTAGAGCTACTAGAGGCCATTCACTTGCCCCAGGAGGTGGCAGTAGAGAGAATTCTGGAAATGGCAGGCACTCATCAGGTGATGGTCAAGCTATCGTAAAACTGTCCCTCTGAAATGAGAAGTGGCCATGACTGGGACCAAGACGGAGAGGAGTTCCCCAACAGATAGAAAACATCTGGAGCCAGCAAATCACAATTCCCTGATCAGTTTTTTTTTGTTTGAGGCAGAGTCTCACTCAGTCACCCAGGCTGGAGTGCAGTGGCATGATCTCAGCTCACTGCAACCTCTGCCTCCCGGATTCAAGTGATTCTCCTGCCTCAGCCTCCCCAGTAGCTGGGATTACAGGCACCCACCACCAAACCTGGCTAATTAAAAAAAAATTTTTAGTAGAGACAGTGTTTTGCCATGTTGGCCTGGCTGGTCTCGAACTCCTGACCTCAAATGATCCACCTGCCTCGACCTCCCAAAGTGCTGGGATTATAGGCGTGAGCCACCGTGCCCAGCCCCTGATCTGGTCTTAAGCATGGGGGCAAAAGTAGGGGACAAAATGGTGGTGTTTGACTGGTATATGACCGTCCTCTGGGGGTGATCAACCAGTAAGGGAAAATCGCTCCAAGTGAGCATGCGCACAACCTCAGTAAGCACACTGCACGTGTGGCAGCTGAGCAACAGCCCACCCCAACGGAGGGATCAAGGGAGGCGAAGATAAATCCTGGAACCAAAAGCCAGTTTATAAAAATCCACAGCCAAAGGCTGAGGGGGGCACTTGATCTCTCAAGTTCCCTACTTGGCCCTCTTCCAAGTGTGCTTTGCTTCTTTTAATAAACCTTTGCCTCTGCTTTAAAACTTGCCTCAGTCTTTCAGTTGAAATCTTTCCTCTGAGAAGACAAGGGTCGGGATCAGTGCAGATTTGCCACTGTTTGCAGACTTGCTGGCAGTAACACTTGCAAAAGGTTCAGGAGTGGGAGAAGGCCCTGACCGCAAGAGACATAACCACATAATTAATTCTTCTCTATTTTTTCCCCCTCCTATGCTTAACCCTGGGAAACTGAACTACCGCAGTTTGACAGTAGGAAATAAGAGCCAGGGAGCAGAAGACTGACTCTGTGTGTGTGTATGTGTGTGTGTGTTGCCACCCAGCTGTGCTAATTGGATTTGGCCAATTATAGATAATGATTATAGTGACCATAAATCGTAAAGATGAGAAGACAACTCCTAAGGTGGTCTTGGCGTGGCCCACATGTCAGAAGGTAGGAGACATTCTAGGATTCTACAAGTTATATAAGAAAGAAACTACTGAACTAACTAGAGATGAGTCTGAGTGTATGGTGTGTAAGACACAGGGGAGTTGGGAAATAGGTGGAGTGATTGTTGCAGAGACGAGTCATATTGATCACATAGCTGTGGAACAAGAGGAACAACAATCCTGGTTGGTAAGAAGAGAACACCTTAGACTTTGGGTTGTCAGGGCAGAGGTGTAACCGCCCAACAGGCTCTCCTTGCCTGCTGCCTAGACAGAGCTGATTTATCAAGACATGGTAATTGTAATAAAGAAAGGGTTTAATTCATGCAGGGCCAGCATATGGAAGACTGGAGTTTTTATCATTACTTAAATCAGTCTCCCTGAAAACTTGGGGATTTTGGTTTTTAAGGATAATTTGGTGCGTAGGGGGTTAGAAAGTGGAGAGTTCTGATTGGCCAGGTCAGAGATAAAATCATAGGGAGCTGAAGTTGTCCTCTTGTGTTGAGTCAGTTCCTGGGTGGGGGCCACAATACCAGATGGGCCAGTTTACGGATCTGGGTGGTGCCAGTTGATCCACTGCGTGCAGGGTCTGTAAAACATCTCAAGCACTGATCTTAGGTTTTATAAGAGTGATATTATCCCCAGGAACAATTTGGGGAGGTTCAGAATCTTCCAGCCTCCAGCTGCATGACTCTTAAACCATAATTTCTAATCTTGTGGCTAATTTGTTAGTCCTGCAAGCGCAGTCTAGTCTGCAGGTAGGAAGGGGGTTTGTTTTGGAAAAGGGCTGTTACTATCTTTGTTTCAAAGTTAAATTATAAACTAAGGGCCTCCCAAAGTTAGTTTGGCTGTGCCCAGGAATGAACAATGACACCTTGGAAGTTAAAAGCAAGATGGAGTCGATTAGTTCAGATCTCTTTCACCATCATAATTTTCTCTTATAATTTTTGCAAAGGTGGTTTCAGAAGGAAGGTCCATTAATTTCTCTTAGCTAATATCTGCAGGATATCTGGCCAGTTTAACCTAGACTTCTGCTACCACTATCAACTTGACCACTGGCCAACAAACCATCTTAATTTTAAAACTATCACAATCTTCCCAAAACCACTGGCTCCAGAAAGGAAGAGCCTCACTAAGATATAACAAAGTTAACTTTCTGAAAGTTGATATTATTCCCTTTAGCCTCATTCTGTTATCACTGGACTCTTTTGCACATTTTTTCATAGACCACTTATTGTTCTAAATTCTCTAGCATGACTGATAGTGGACAATTGTATTGTTTTGGATTTCCCATTGGTCAGTTCAGGTGTGATATGTGCCATTGCCAACACCTCTTGCCTCGCCTGCATTCAGCCATGTTAACTGGCTTGGTTCTGGATTGGGAATATGTCTACCATCCAGTGGGCCTGATTAAACTACAGGGACTCGTAATCATGGTTACTCTGATTTGATGTTGCCTAAGAGAAATGGAGTAGATCTGGTCCAAGTCTTTATCAGTACAATTAACTAGAGTATCTGATGAGCCTAAGTGGCAGCTTATGCTCCTGAGAATTCTTAACCATATGCGTGATAGGTTGGGAGGTAGAGTTGTAGGCAAATGACTCTGCCATGGTACCCCGGCTACCTTGCACATAGCTACATAGGCCACATGGGAAAAGGCATGAACAGCAGCTAATCTAAGTCTTAGCAGGTTGTCAAGGGGATGAGAGGAGCTTTACAAGGTCATCCCTCACTCCCTTTCCTATCTCCTATGGGAGGCTGTCATGAGACAGTTTTTCTTCGCCTCCAAGGTTCTGATGAAGCATGAGACTTTTGTCCCCCAGAAGGAAGTAGTGTTGTAGTCTGCAGTTATATCCTGAGGAGGGTAGGTCCTCCCAAGTCCACAATTCCACCTCCCAACCTATCACACATATGGTTAAGAATTCTCAAGAGCATAAGCCACCACATAGGTTCATCACTCAACCTAATGTGAGTTGTTGGATTCCCCATTTCTGAGGAGCCAATATTAGACTGCAACAAAGTAGTGCTATAGTCTACTTTGTTGCAGTCTAAAACTGGCTCCTCAGAAATGGGGTATGGACAACTCACATTGTAGGCATCCAGCTCCCTTTTGTTTCATGGCATTCTTTTTAGCATGTAGGATGAGGACCTGGGGAGCTGGCCTGTTTGTCTACTCTTCCTTTTGCTATGTAAATAATACATTGTATGAGTCTAAAAATGGCTTATTGTATTTTTTTTTTTTTTTTTTTTTTTGAAACAGATTCTCTTTTTGTTGCCTAGGCTGACATGCAGTGGCGTGATTTTGGCTCACTGCAACCTCTGCCTTCCAGGATCAAGCAATTCTCCTGCCTCAGCCTCCAGAGTAGTTGGGATTACAGGCACACACCACCAAACCCAGCTAATCTTTGCATTTTTACTAGAGAAGGGGTTTCGCCAAGTTGACTAGTCTGTTCTCGAACTCCTGACCTCCGGTGATCTGCCTGCCTCAGCCTCCCAAAGTGCTGGGATTACAGGTGTCAGCCACTGCACTCCACCTATTGTATCTTTATTAGCCAAATCAGTCAATCCATGGCTTTGCCTGCTGTTGTGTGTTTGACAGAAAGGACAATGGAATGAGTAAAAATATGGGTAAATATAATAGACTACCTATTCTTCTCCTCTTCAGATTTCTAAAAGTTTTGAACCAAAACACTATTCAGAGCCATAAGAGACCTTCCCTCTGGTGGACCATGACTTAGTAATCATGCATCTCCAGGGTTCCTTGTTCTGAGCTAAAACCCTCATAATTGTTTTGTCACCCAGTCCAGTTTTCTCCATCTTGTCACCAAGAAAATCTTAAGAGACTTCATTTTATCCTCAACATACCTAGTGATCTTCCCCATGGTAAGAGTTACTGCTTCCATCTCAGTACTCATAGACTATCAGGTACTCTCCATTTAAGAACCTCTCTAGCATCTTCTTGCATACAAACAAGACTGGGAGCCCATCTGAGGTCTCTTTTGCTCTGTGATTTTTTACAGGTATGGTATCTGCAAGTGCTCAGTACCTGGGGAGCTATTCAGGCATCAGAGCATCTGAGCCTGTGGACTTGAATTCCATATTTATCTTCCTACCTTGTTCATCCTGAGACACTGAATATACAAATGGGCAACGGCCAGACTACATAGAAAAACAGGACTCTGTCACACAATCTGTCCAGGAAGCAAACCTATTTTCTATGGTAACCACTCTAGGAAGTCAAACCACTAAATTACTATCTGTGGCACTCAGTCCACTAATCAAAACAATAACCCTGGTAGCAATTGACCCCAAGCAGCTGGTATTTGATCTCTCCCTCCCTCCCTCCCTCCTTCCTCCCTCCCTCCCTCTCTCTCTCTCCCTTTCTTTCCTTCCTTCCTTCCTTCCCTCCTTTCCTTTCCTTCCTTCCTTTTTCTTTTTTTTTTTTTTGTAGAGATGGGGTAGCAATTTGATTGAAAACTATCAGATTCCCTACTTTTTCCCATACTACTTCCAACTTAGGACCAGAGAAAGCCAAATATTTCCCCCTAACCAATTACATAGGATGCCCTGCTTCTAGTTAGCCCACCTGTAGTATCCCCATGCCAGCAACTTCCAATAAGGGAATACCTGAAGCTGTTCCTTTTTTCCACTGTGAAGCTTTCCCTACTCTTCTTTCTGCCTGACTTTCAGTCTGCTGAATGCAAGTGATGAGGGCTGACTCTCTTGTCATATATAGCAAGCTCTGAATAATAGTCTTTGTTCTCACTTGAATAGTCTTTATTTATTTTCACAACTCTTAAAAAATTTAATTTCCTGGCATGTTGCGTGATGTTAGGCAAGCCATTTTCTCTTTGGGCCTTACTTTCTTTAACTGAAAAACTGGTTCAACATTTATTCATTCTTTTATTCTGTAAGCCAAAATTAAAATTCAAAGCCCCCTGACCATCTGAATGGATGTCTCCTCTCGGCCAAGGGCATTCCAAAGTTAACTTGAAAAACTGATTCAGGCCATGATGGAAAGGAGGAGTTGGACATGGCTCATTATGCTCCCCTCCCTTTTGAAATTCAGGCCCAGTTGACCAGCGTTAACATCAACACACACCTTAAGACTGATAGAACAGCCTCTTTAAGTCTCACAGACTATCCGGTAGTGTGATAACGATAAACATTTACAGTCTGTTCTCTGAAGCCTGCTACAGGCTCCATCTGCATGATAAAATTTGGTCTCCACAAGCCCTTATCTTAACTGAGACATCCCTTTCTATTGATTTTAAGTCTTTAGACAATAACTTAACTGTTTCAACCAATTGCTACTCAGAAAATCTTTGAATCCACCTATGTCCTGAAAGCCTCCTCTTTCAGTTGTCCCACCTTTCCATACCAAACCAACGTACATCTTACATGTGTTAACTGATGTCTTCTGTCTTCCTAAAATGCGTAAAACCGAGTTGTAGCCCGACCACGTTGAGCACATGTTCTCAGGATCTCCTGGGGCTGTGGCACGGGCCATGGTCACTCACATTTGGCTCAGGATAAATCTCTTCAAATATTTTACAGTTTGACTTTTCGTGGACAATTCTACAAATATATCTTGGCAGTTAAAGAAATTACTCCCCAGGAGGTGCTAGACATCGGGCGCATGTTAGAGGCACAAAGATGAGAATGTTAAAAGACATAACATAAAATACAGGTCTGCTCTGGGAATGTAGAAACTGGTAAAAGGAGAGATAAAAGAGAAGGTGCAGTCCAGTGAAGTACCCTCTATCTCCTGTCAGCAAATACCTGTCCACCCAGGGTGCAGCGAGCTGGAGAGGAAGGGATGGCCTAGAGCGCTGGGGACGGATTCCTCCCCAGCCGCCTGCACCCCTACCCCGGTAGCGACCCCTGGGATCGTCTGTGTCTCCAGGAGAACCGGACCGCTCTCCCCTCCCTTCGAGAGCTAGAAAGGAGGACCACAGAGACGCGGCGCCCTCCGCCGTCCTAGAGCAACCGGAGCGGCCCGAGCCCCGGGCTCCCGGATGCAAGGGTCTGGTTGGCGAGGAGCATGAGGAGTTGGGCGTGGGGCTCGCAGGGAGCGGAGTTGGAGTCTTACTCAGGTGGCTGCAGGGCTCAGGGTAGCCGTGTCAGACCTGACCAGGTCCAGAACGCTCCTTCCTGACCCCAACAGCCTCCGGTCGGGTCTGGCGCGCGCTCGCTTTCCCAGAGGGCGACCCGGGCTATGGCGGCCGCGGCCCTGGCGAGCAGGACACGCCTCGGCCCTGACCTTGAGCTGCTGCCCGGACAGCCGGCGCCGCCCCGGGCGCGCCCGGTGAGTGCGGGGCCGGAGCCTGGAAGCAGGCTTGGCCCTGCCCTGGGTTCTAGGCCCGGAGACGGGTGGTGCGGCGGCTGGGAAATGGGGTTACAACCCAGAGTGAGGGGCCTCGAGGGACAGGCAGCACAGCGGAGTCGACACCCCTGGGACATGAGCCTCAAGGAGAGCAGACGTGCAGCGGCACGTGGTTGAGCCGACTGCTGGGGCAGAGCGCATAGGGTGCCGTGGGGGGCGATGAATGGCCAGAATTTCAGAGCCACCTTTACAGAGCTGGTTATGTTTGAGCTGGGTATTAGGTTGAAAAGGAATTTGCAATGCAGGATCAGGAGGGAAGAACTGGATCTTCAGGCAAGAGTAGCCGCAGGTGCAAGGGCACAGAACAGGGCGAGGAAAGAATTTGGTTTCCCAATGGAATGGTGAGAGGATAGGGGATGAGATCTTGGCCAGGAAAGCTGGGTCTGTCAGTAGTGAATGGAATTGTCTGTAGTGCAGAGGAATGTGGACTCTATTAGGCAGACAAAGGTGAGCCAGCCAAAGCCTTGGAGCCCTGGAGTGCTGGATAAGTAGCTGTGGAGACTTTGTAGTGTGCAAGGACTGACGTGCAGTGGACCAGAATGGGCTCCTCCACAGTATGGAGACTTAAGACCCTGAAGGAGGCAGTAGCTGAGAATTACAGGAAGTCTCAATGGCTGGAGGTGAGCAGTATTTGTTTCTTAAGGAAGAGGATAAGAGAAAGAAGGTGCAGGAGCTGAGACTCCTAGAGATATAGAAAATGGGAACATGGAGATTGGGACGTGGGGAAGCAACTGAGGTGGGATCTTTGTGAGAGTGTGTTACGAGTGGGGGGGTGCAGGGAGTAAAGTCACAACGAGGATCTGTCCTGTTGAGGACAGTGTCTAGGGCAACCTGAATGTTCTGAGGAGCCCTAGCTGCCTCTGTGGCTAGTGGCAGTGACTGGGGAGGACAAAGGAGGAAGAGTCCTACACAGGGGCAGCAGGGCTAGGAATGGGGACGGAAGACAGTGTGGCATAACAGGCAAGAGGTAGAGTCAAACAGGCCTGGGTTCTGTCTCAGTTCTGGAACTTTGGGGGAAGTTAATCCCTCTGAGTCTCAGTTTCCTCTTCCATAAAATGGATCTGATAGTAGGCTATGAGACATAAACAATACGTGTCAAGTGCTTGGCACAGGCTTAATAAATGATAGTTGTTATCAAGGGTGGGTGACCTCTGAAGGAGGACACATTGTGGAGAAAGGATGGGACCTGGAGCACAGATGTGGTTTGGGGTACAAGGATGAAACGAGAAAACTTTTGCAGACTCATGAAAAAGAGGAGAAAATGTTTGCTGAAATAGAGATGAAGAGACATGAGAAAATTGATAGCTGATGCCCTGTCTCTTTGTACATAGGAGGCAAAAATCATCTGCTGATGGAGTTCCTGTAGACATTCAGAATCCAGAATCCCCGCAGGCACCCCCCACAGTACCTTTTGGTGCCCTGTCTCCCCTTCCTCCTGGCCTGGTCCTGAGGTTGTCCTAGGGCATTTAAACACATGTTGTTTCAGGAGTCAGTGACCTTCGAGGATGTGGCCGTCTACTTCTCTGAGAATGAATGGATCGGCCTGGGCCCTGCTCAGAGAGCCCTGTACAGGGATGTGATGCTGGAGAATTATGGGGCTGTGGCTTCCCTGGGTAAGGGTCTCCCTTTGGGCCCTGCCTCCACCCTTCAGAGTTTGCTGGCTCTTTTTTTCTCAAAGGCTCAGGAGTTGTTGATAACCCTCAGCTCAGTGGCAGCTTCAGGCTCTTGGATTTTTAATGACCCAACCTCAGCAGTCATTGGAAAGTAGGAAGTCCTGGTATCAGTTTGGGCCTTATACAGGACTTCCTTGCCCCAGAGTGAAAGCTGCCCAATCTCTACCCTTGTGTTGTGGGTATAGTGAGAAGAGAGCAGATTCATAGTGCCCCACTGAGCCTTCAGTTCCCTGCCCTCTCGGTTTGCAAGATCCAGGCCAATTCCTAGCATCCTCATGAGGATGTCTGAACATGAGAGCTCTAGGAGGGAGAGGACAGGTAAGAATTGAGGACGCAATTCCTCAATGAGTGAAATCATCCATTTGCTAACTCAAACAGTTACTGAGTCTGTCAACTTCCTGACCTTTGTAAGTCTCCTGGCCCCTCTCTTGTTCTTTCCCCTGAAATTCCTTTTCTTGTTCTTCCTAGTTGTTTCCCTTTTTTCCCCTCTTGTCCCTGAAGACACTGGCCTGGGAGGAGCCTTGGGATTACTCTGTGTCACACCACTTACCTGCCTGTCCCATTTTTTTCCTCTTAAGCAGCATTTCCATTTCCCAAACCAGCTCTGATTTCCCAGCTGGAGCGAGGGGAAGCACCCTGGTGCTCCGTTCCTTGGGGAGCTCTGGATGGAGAGGACCCAAGGGGCATCTCCTCAGGTGAGTGAGGGCACATGTGCCGGTCATCTGACCAGTTTGCTTGTCATGATCTTTAAAATGTCATAGATAGATGTTCTTTTAACCTAGTGTTGTAGACACTAGTGGGATTCCATTTCTTTTCTGTGTTCCCATAGTTTTCCATCTTCTTGAGTCCTTGTTTTATTCATCCTGACTCCTCTGTGTGCCATCTTCATTAACCTGTTTTGCCTCTTCCCCATCTCTGCTGTTATCATGCCTATGATGTATCTTTGACCCATGAGTTTCCTGTTTACTCCGATCTTTGGTGCCCTTTCTGCTTCCTGGCCTGTTTACAGTCTTCCAGCTTGGGATGTAATGGCCATCTTTATCTTTAGAAACCAAGAACTCTCAGCCCTCAGCCAAATAGTTCCTGTTCCTCAGGGGAAAGCCCTGGGATTACTGTAGGCCCAAGGGGACTTTCTTACTCTTAGTTTCCTAGTGATAACTGTGTTTCCTGGTTGCCTCCTTGGCCTCATTTCATCTTCCCATAGGGCTCTTCTTTGGGCACAGTGAGACTTGAGCTGTGCTCCCAATTTCCTCATTCTCATAGTTCCTTGTTGTGTCTTTTCATATTAGAATATTTTTGATTGCAAGTATTAAAACCCGATTCAAACTGGCTTAAACAAAAAAGAAGAATTTATTGTTTAATGTAACTGGGAAGTCTGAGGTAGAGTGGGTTGCAAGTACAGTTTGATCAGAATTACATTCTCTGCTCTGTCTCTGTATGTGTTGGCTTTGTCTACAGTCTGGCTCCCCTTTTGGTTGTAAGGTGATTGGTGGTAGTAACAGGACTCTGCTGCTTCATACCTACGGGAAGAAACCTGGCAGGCCTTCCTTAGGCTTTAAACATTGTGAATCAAAGTGCCAAGTATGCTGTAATGGACTACCTTAAGTCATATGCCAACTCTAAATCAATCACTGTGGCAAGGTAACTACTGTGCACAGATTGACTTGGTCTGAATTGCCAATCTCTGAATCAGTCTCCCATGTAGCGAGTGGAATGGGATTAACCTGCTTGGCTTATCTAAGTCAGAGCCTACCCTAGGGAGTGGAGTTGGGATCCCCAACTCCCCACTCCAGCTCCCTACAAAGGGCATAGCTACTTTACAGTGGGGATGAGTGCAATGGGTGTGGGGAGGCCACCACAGTGTCTTCTACATTCTCAGTGCTTCCTCTCCTCACCATCTAAGGGAATTTCTCTGTTTTGCTTTGTTTTGCTTTAGGTAGAAAACTTAACAGCTAAGTTACTCCTTGAGCAGCATTCTAACTCTGACCTGCAGGTGACTTCTTGGCACATGCCTGTCCTTACTCAAAGTCCACTTTTGTCTTATAGAAGTTAATACTCAGAGGATACATAGTCCCTGGATTTGGCAACAGAAAAGGTTGTCATTTGAAGGTGTAGAATTGATCTGTTTCTTAGGAGGTTTTGGATGAAAGTTACAAAGCGACAGTTCTAGCAAAAGCAGAAGTAAGGTGTATTAGAATAGATCTCTGTGAACAGAGATGTCTGTTATTGAGTAGGAAGTGACTTTTGGAAGTGGCTGAGTGAGGGTGTGAGTCCATTTCTTATGGATACCATAGAAAGACCCCATCCATTGAATCTTTGTGGAATGAGAAAGCAATAAATGGATAGGAAGGAAACTAGGAGATTATGGTTTCCCAGAATAGCCTGCCTAGACAGGAAGTCCTCAAGAATAGCTCTTTGCAATTCCATCCTATCCTGATTGTTTTCTATGTGAACTTGATTTCACCTCCTAGGGATAGGTGATGAAGAGACCTTAGTCTTTTCTATTTCTTCTTGACATTTTCAAGTGAGTTACATGTTTTCATATCTTTGGGAACTGATGGAATTGCAACTTCTCTGTTCCAGTATTTTCTATCCTTTATGTTATTATTATTATTTTTTTGAGACAGAGTCTTGCTCTGTCGTCCAGGCTGGAGTGCAGTGGCACAATCTCGGCTCACTGCAACCTCCGCCTCCCGGGTTCAAGTGATTATCCTGCCTCAGCCTCCCGAGGAGCTGGGACTACAGGTGTGTGCCACCATGCTTGACTAATTTTTTTTTTGTATTTTTAATGGAGATAGGGTTTCACCATGTTGGCCAGGCTGGTCTTGAACTCCTGACCTCAGGTGATCCACCGACCTTGGCCTCCCAAAGTGCTGGGATTATAGGTGTGAGCCACCATGCCCAGCCTATCCTCATTATTCTATACCTTCAAATTTCTGTATATCTATGTTACCAGTCTCTTCACCCACCTTTATTCTCTCCCTACCACTTCCATGTCTGCTCTTTTCCTGATGGGCCTCACTCCTCTGACTGAACCAGCCTTATTTGTATCTTGACCCTGGCAGAATATCCATTTCTAAAACCTGCTGGGATTTCCCATCTTGAGCAGGTGGAAGAACCATTAAACCTGAAACTGCACAAAGAGGGTCCAAGCCTAATTTGTCCTGGTAAGTGAGAGGGAAATGAGCATTCTTCTCTCAGTCACACCTTTTCCTGTCTTTCTTTTATAAGATGTAAAAGTCCATTTTGCCATTCATGTTCTAAATGAATTTGGGGGCCAAATCCCCAAATCAGCCAATTAAGAGAAAACTTAAACCCTAAGCTTCCAACTTTCATTAGGACAAGCTCAATTAATTTAATTAAATTAGGATGGGTCTTTTGTCTTAGGCTTAAACTGAACAGATGGCCTGCCCCATCTGGCTGCTATGATCACCCAATATTTTTAATATAGATGCTGTGTTTTACTCATTGTGTTAGTTGTTAGGGATAAAAAAATCAAGTCATGTATGGCCCTTATCCTGGAAGGACTCACAGTCTCATGGGACATTATACATAAATTTATAATTACAGAAAAATGATAAAGCTGTAACAGAATGTGAGTAAGACACTATGGGAACAAAGAGGAGGGAGTCTTTACCCAGTTTTGCCTGGACTAGTTTGAGAAGGCACTTTCCATGGTTTCATGGTGAACTTGGTGATTGGATTGAAAGAGAAGACTATATACTTCCTTTTAGTGTTGAAAAATATGAGGAAGCTCATTCTTGCTACTGTCCGCTGTGTGTGACAAGCCCAGGTTCCTAGCTATACCACTAAGGATTCCTTATTTCTGAACAGGTCCTCTGCCCTAAGTCCTGGCCTGTTCTTCTCGTGTTACAAACTGTACTCAGCTGCCTAGTAGGAATTCTGACTTTGTTTTCCTTAGATTCAATTCATCTGTTTTCTCAGAGCCTAGTCTGGTACTTGGTTTAGTGCCAGGAATCATAGCCCTCAGGGATTCTATCTAGTTGCTATCTTTACTTTTGGTTTCTTTCTGTGTATTAGCCTTGTTTTTGCCATTTTCAGCTAGGACAGGGCCACTGAGACAGGTGGCAGTTGGAGAGAAGTGGACATATTAATACCACTTGGTGACCTTTGTCGCTCTGTCATGGATAATGATGACATTTGAAGCTCTGATTTCTTTTTTCAGAGGGTGTGTTGAAGAGGAAGAAAGAAGATTTTATCCTGAAGGAGGAAATTCTTGAGGAAGCACAGGACCTCATGGTCCTATCAGGTGGACCCCAGTGGTGTGGATCCCGGGAATTATGGTTTGGGAAAACCTGTGAAGAGAAAAGCAGGTTAGGGAGATGGCCTGGTTACCTCAATGGGGGAAGTATGGAAAGTTCTTCAAATGATATTATAGAAGTGATTGTCAAGGATGAGATGATCTCAGTAGAAGAGAGTTCAGAGAATACTGATGTCAATAACCTCCTTGGTATACATCACAAAATTCTAAGTGAGCAAATATTCTATGTATGTGAGGAATGTGGCAAGTGTTTTGATCAAAGTGAGGACTTTGATCAACACCAGAAAACTCATAATGGAGAAAAGGTCTATGGATGTAAGGAATGTGGGAAGGCTTTCAGTTTTCGATCACATTGCATTGCACATCAGAGAATTCACAGTGGGGTGAAACCCTATGAATGTCAAGAATGTGCTAAGGCCTTTGTTTGGAAGTCAAACCTGATTCGTCATCAGAGAATACATACTGGAGAGAAACCCTTTGAATGTAAGGAATGTGGGAAGGGCTTTAGTCAGAACACAAGCCTTACACAACATCAACGGATCCACACTGGTGAGAAACCATACACATGCAAGGAATGTGGGAAAAGCTTTACTCGAAACCCAGCCCTTCTTCGACATCAGAGAATGCACACTGGGGAGAAGCCTTATGAATGTAAGGACTGTGGGAAAGGCTTCATGTGGAACTCAGATCTTTCTCAGCACCAGAGGGTCCACACTGGGGATAAGCCTCATGAATGTACTGACTGTGGGAAAAGCTTCTTTTGCAAGGCACACCTTATTCGACATCAAAGAATCCATACTGGGGAAAGACCCTATAAATGTAATGACTGTGGGAAGGCCTTCAGTCAGAATTCTGTCTTAATTAAACACCAGAGGCGCCATGCTAGAGAAAAGCCCTATAACTGTCAAATCTCTCACCTTCTTGAGCTTTAGAGAATGCATAATGGTGATACTTGTTTATAATTCTTATGCTGCAGGAACCCCAGAGACAAAATGAGATGACTGTTCACAATTTGCTGTAACCCTTAACTTTAATAGCCAGTATTATCTTGCCGTTTTGAACATTTAGTCTAGCAAGACTGGTCCCCCTGTTCTATGATGTTTGTACAAGGCATCATTTAGTTGGGCAGCTACTCTGTATCAGGTGCTAACCACTTTACATACATTATGCATAACAATCCTATTAAGGTAGGTGGTCTTCTCCCTGTTTTACAAATGAGAAATCTGAGTTGAAAGAGGTTATAAAACTCATTCAGGGTTTTTCAGTAAGTTATAGAGTTGAAATTGGAGCCAGGCCTCTCTGACTGCAGAGTTTACTGTTCTTTACTTAATTGTAATATCTATGTCTCTGCCCGTTTTGATTTGCTTATTTTCCTGTGCTTCTAGTTTCCCTTTATCACTCAGATCCAGCTCCTTCAACTAAGCAGATTTCTCTTCCTCTTCTACTTGTAATCAGTACCACCCAAGTTAGTATTTAATTATGTGCCATCTTATATTTTTCTAATAGTCTCAAGTCTCTTAGTCTTAACTCCAGCTAAATGACTCTGAGGACCAACGCTGCATTTCTTTTGTTTTTCAAATCCTGAAACATTAATCTTTGACTAGATATAACATGCTCATGATAAAAAAGAATTGAAATAGTTGAAAAGGGTGTTCAGTGAAAAGTAAATTTCCTTGTCATTCCTATCTCTTGAGTTCTCCCCAGAGGCAATCACTCCTACTGGTTGTGTATCTCTGTAGTTACTCTTTGTATACAAGTGTTTATTAGTACTGCTTTTTATAACTCTGTCTCACTGAAAACCTTATTTGATGGAAGCAACATTGCAGTTACATTATCAACTCTAGGACCTTTTCTTCAGAAGTTACTTTCCTTTTGAGGCCACCAAAGTAATTTAGGGAAACAGCAGAGGGTAATCCAGGTCTTTTTTTTTTTTCTAATTTTTTTGTTTTAGAGACGGAGTCTTGCTCTGTTGTCCAGGCTGGAGTGCAGTGGCGCAATCTTAGCTCACTGCAAGCTCCACCTCCCGGGTTCATGCCATTCTTCTGCCTCAGCCTCCTGAGTAGCTGGGACTATAGGTGCCCGCCACCATACCTGGCTAATTTTTTGTATTTTTAATAGAGATGGGGTTTCACCATGTTAGCCAGGCTGGTCTCGCTCTCCTGACCTTGTGATCCACCTGCCTCGGCCTCCCAAAGTGCTGGGATTACAGGCCTGAGCCACCACGCCTGGCCAATTCAGGTCTTAAGAGACCTGATGCCTTTATTTTATGAGACATCGTTCTGGGATTGGGAATATGTAAACTCAACTGGAGATTTTTTTCATAAAAATTTATATAGTTCCAGCACCTCTCATTGCTTCCTATCATAAATCCTCTCCCAGTCTGTGCATCCTTCACTACCATGATAGCCTACCTTCTGATAAGCTGTGAGGCCACTGCCAAGGGAGGGAGAAATGGTCACTTTCTGGTGGTGGTTAATGCTTTGTTAGATAGCTTCATCCAGTCAATAGTTGAAAAGTTTTCACATAATCCAGTATCGGCATCAGAGTCAGAAATGCCCTCCCTAGGTCCAGGACCAGAGATAAAACAAACGTGAGGAACATGTAGAGTCTACACAGGAAAGTTAAGAATTATAGAATTAACTAACTACTTGAAATCAGGAGTTTATAAAACAACATTTTTAGAAGTGGTCATCTTTTATTGGTTTCCATCATCTCTTCCCCTTCCTTCTGGGAACAGTTACCCAGGTATTCTTTGGGAAGGTATCCTTTCTCAGCTATGTGGTTTAGCACCACCACCATCTTCATGAGTGGACCCTGTTTGGCTGTGTCAATCAGCTTATCCCATCCCCTTGGCCACAGAGCCATTGTGATATGAGGAGATACTGGGTTTTGTGGAAAAGAGAGGCTTTTCTTCATTGAGAGCTACCAGAGGAGATATTATCTGTCCTCTTTGTGGCACATAGGAAAATGTGAGGCCTAGAATTATAGCAACTTTTTTTTTCTATTAAAAGGGGAGATTCTCAAGCTTCCAGGTGCTACCATATGGAGACTGAGGATTAAAGCCAATACCAAAGAAGACAGTGACTAAACAGAGAGAAACTAGGTTCTTGGTGACATCTTTTGAGCCACTAGACCAAGCCTTACCTGAAGCAGACCTACCTCAGAACTTTTCAGCTATGCGAG
This sequence comes from Piliocolobus tephrosceles, assembly GCF_002776525.5. Classification (NCBI taxonomy): domain Eukaryota; kingdom Metazoa; phylum Chordata; class Mammalia; order Primates; family Cercopithecidae; genus Piliocolobus; species Piliocolobus tephrosceles. The sequence goes on along the minus strand of NC_045435.1, from coordinate 93,749,390 downwards.
CCAATAAACATCTTCTGTCAAATGAGTTAGAGTTGAGTTTTCTGTTATTTGCAACTTAGCCACACTAATACCGTCTTGTGTTTGAAATCATTGTTTTTTCATACAACTCCTCAGTGTCACCTTTTCCTCTTGCTTAGTAGTCTCATAAACTCCTCATTTTATCTCAGTTGCTTGGAAGTTGAGCATCTAAATAGGTGGCTCTTGCTGGGTGTAGTGGCTTACACCTATAATCCCATCACTTTGGGAGGCCCAGGCAGGTGGATCACCTGAGGTTGGGAGTTCAAGACCAGCCTGAACAACATGGAGAAACCATATCTTTACTAAAAATTAGCCAGATTTGGTGGCGCATGCCTGTAATCTCAGCTGCTCAGGAAGCTGAGGCAGGAGAATTGCTTGAACCTGGGAGGTGGAGGTTGCAGTAAGCCAAGATTGTGCTATTGCACTCCAGCTTGGGCAACAAGAGCGAAACTCCATCTCAAAAAATAAAAATAAAAATAATAAATAGGTGGCTCTCATGACCTAAGGTTAATTTCATGCATACTATCTAACTGATGCTTTAAATCATACCATTAATGCAGGATTTTTTCCTCAGTTGAGCAAAAATCCAGGTTCTTGTCTCATGACCAGGAAAAATTAGGCACAGGGACACACTGAAAAATGAGGAGGGCAGAATTTATTAAATGAAAAGGAAAACTCTTTTTTTTTTGAGACGGAGTCTCGCTCTGTCACCCAGGCTGGAGTGCTGTGGCCGGATCTCAGCTCACTGCAAGCTCCGCCTCCCGGGTTCACGCCATTCTCCTGCCTCAGCCTCCCAGGTAGCTGGGACTACAGGCGCCGCCACCTCGCCCGGCTAGTTTTTTGTAGTTTTTAGTAGAGACGGGGTTTCACTGTGTTAGCCAGGATGGTCTCGATCTCCTGACCTCGTGATCCGCCCGTCTCGGCCTCCCAAAGTGCTGGGATTACAGGTTTGAGCCACCACGCCCAGCCAAGGAAAACTCTCAACAAAAAGAGGGGCTTGCATGCAGGTTTTCTATCTCACTAAATTGAATACCAGGCCACCACACGAGCTGAAGAGCCCAGTCTTCTACCCCTGCATGAATTCCTGGTGGCTCCACCGCATTCTCCCAGTGTGCAGGCACGCCCTTAGTCTGAGCCACTCCACATTGATTTATTTCTCTTACTGTGTATGTGTTAAGGGATGAAATTTTTCATCATGGGCATGTTTAGGCAATCCCTCTGTACACAATGACCTGGGCAGCATTTGGCTGTCTCCTGACTCTATCATTCCCCCTCTAAAGAAGTACATCTAACTTAGGATAAGTAAATCTATTCTTAGAATAAGGATAAGGATAGTGATCAATCTTAAGTGCTTCCTACTGAGGGGGGCACTGTTTTGGGAAAACAGCAGTGAGATCTCCCTGAGGCCTATCTAAGGGTCCCTGGTGAAAGGTAGCCATTGTTTGAGGCTCCGATTGCATGAACATTTGGAGTTCAATGGCCTGAAGGTGAGTAGAGACAAACTAGGTTATTAGAAGACATAATAAAAATGAAACAGGGGAGATGGTAAGGACAGCTAAAAAAAAAATCCTAAAGCTGTGGATACACCCAGGTAACTGGTAGCTATAGTTATGCCTGCTAAGATTTGGGTGTATGGGGCTTGGCTTTGGTTAGCTCCCTTGGTCTTATTTTCCCAAAAAAGATACCTCCGGGTTATGAGCACCTTACTTACTCTAATCATCTGGCAGGATTTGCAGGGTAATTGCCCAGAACTAGAATATTGATCCAGATTTTTACATTACTCATCCCTTTCGCTTCTTCTGAGCTGCAGCTGGAGATTGCTGGTTGGTTCACAGGAAAAATCAGCGTTAGTTTAAAATGTGGGCAAAAAACTTAAAAACAACTAATGAGTCTAGAATCTAAAGACAAATGTATAAGTCTTGAAACATAGTTTCTCTCTCCAGTTCTCATTTTTGTTAAAAATAAATCACAATAGGATAGAGTTGTTTGCAAATTAAACTTTAGTCTTGTATTTGGCCTGATTATTTGCATAAAGTGCAGCAAGAATAATTATTTTTACATAGGCTTTTAAAATTGGCTTTGATGGAATTCTGTTCTGCAAGGAATCTTAGGATTTTTAATTCTGAGCCCAGCCATGGGTTTGTACCCTCACATACCTATGAGTTGGGTGAATTCCTCTCTTCTTGAGGTCCCAAGATTATGGGGTTCCTGGGCCTTGTAGAAAGTGACATTCCTTACTCACTGCAGGTTAGGAAACCTGTGTGGGAACTGTGTAGACAAGGTATGAAGTCAGTTTTCCCAAGGGGCTTTTATCGGCTCTTTAAGTCAAGCTTGGTATCTAAAAGGGAAGCATACCCTTCCAATCAAAGCCTTGGTAAAGCAACCAGTTTCTCCAATGGTGTCCTGTTGCAAAAGAAAGTGATTCTTATTGCACTGATGCAAAAAACTTATTGCTATAAATTAAGAATACTCACAACTAGTTTCCAAATTCTGGAGAAGCAAGTAGGAGAGAAACAAATATGCTCCAAATTTTGATCACATGAGTATACCATACTCAATTATTAAAGGCTGTAAATGGCTCAAAACAAGTTTCCTTGACTCTGAAAACAAAACAAGGATTAGCAACATTTCGAGCAAAAACTCTAAAAAAAGATGACTTCTTCTAGACTTCTAAAACTTCTAAAAAAAGTTTTATTTTAGTTCAGTATGTTCTGTTAATTCTTGTTCTGTTTGATATTAATTAACATTTCAGCCCTTCATGAGTCCTGCATGTTTTCCTTCATTCCAATGTCACAATCTCCAAGGTTATCAGAAACCTGCATTTGAGAGCACCTGTCAAAGCCTTATGGCTGGTTATAAACTATCCTTTGAAGAGGATCAAAACAAGACAATTGTCTATGAATGACAAAATGTCCAGGGTAGTTACAGTTAAAAACATGATTGACAAAGAAAATTTGGTTATCTCTGTAGTTTACAATAACATAATAACCTTAATTATGATTGATAGCATATACTCAGACATTAGAGTTGTAGACATCCCATATAATTTTGGAACATATAATATTAATATTCACTAAAATATAATATGAAGATTAAACATCATTTTGACAATTCCATGTACATAAACATGTCAAATAATCCTGTTTACCTCTCTACTGGATGCTTCAGGGGCCCTCTGTAGCATCCAACAGCAAGGGATAGGGAAAGAACCTTGAAGCTGAAATTTGATTTTGGGAAGCCTGTCACATATGTTAGATGTTTAAAACACTTGATGTTATGAAATAGAATTCCAGGCCCTGCATGGTGGCTCACGCCTGTAATACCAGGACTTTGGGAGGTCGAGGCAGGTGGATCACCTGAGGTCAGGTGTTTGAAACCAGCATGGCCAACATGATGAAACTCTGTCTCTACTAAAAATACAAAAGCTGGCCAGGCGCAGTAGCTCAAGCCTGTAATCCCAGCACTTTGGGAGGCCAAGATGGGCGGATCACGAGGTCAGGAGATCGAGACCATCCGGTAACACAGTGAAACCCCGTCTCTACTAAAAAATACAAAAAACTAGCTGGGCGAGGTGGCGGGCGCCTGTAGTCCCAGCTACTTGGGAGGCTGAGGCAGGAGAATGGCGTAAACCCGGGAGGCAGAGCTTGCAGTGCAGTGAGCCGAGATCCGGCCACTGCACTCCAGCCTGGGCGACAGAGCGAGACTCCATCTCAAAAAATAAATAAATAAATAAAAATAAACTAGCTGGACATGATGGCAGGTGCCTGTAATCCCAGCTACTCAGGAGACAAGGCACAAGAATTACTTGAACCCAGGAGGCGGAGATTGCAGTGAACTGAGATGGTGCCACTGCATTCTAGCCTGGGTGACAGAGCAAGACTCCATCTCACGAAAAAAAAAAAAAAAAAAAAGAATTCCAGGTTACTATAAGTAATTAATTTTGCCAAAATGATAACTCAAAAATTTGAAAAAGCTAAAACCTTTAATTAGCCTTTACTATTACATGAAAATCCTGTTCGAGAGAGAAAACCAAATTTCACCCTTGCATTGTCAACCCCAATTTAAAAAATGAAATCTTATAGGCCATTCTATCAAATCTTGACCAGTTTGACCATGAGGGAAGATTCTTATAAACATTTTATAACCTGTTACACATTTTGCTAAAGAGCAGATTAGTGCCTTAAGAAAATCTTGTTGTACTTTTATTTCAATTCTCAATTTTACAGAAAACCATATAATACCCTTTTGAATTTAATGTTCACACACAGAATTTATTTTGCAAGATTAGCTTTTAGAAACCTTTCATAACTTGTTTAAACCTTTAGCTTTATCTTATCTAATTTAAAACAATCCTTTAACCCTAGGCAAAAATTTACATTTCCATGCCTTCTTATAATCTTTTACTAAAAATACATTTTACTGTTCTTACACACCTTGCATGTAAATCTATTTTCAGGAGTCTCAATTACACATTATAATGATAACTCTTAACAATTTTTTTTTTTTTTTTTTTGAGACGGAGTCTCGCTCTGTCACCCAGGCTGGAGTGCTGTGGCCGGATCTCAGCTCACTGCAAGCTCCGCCTCCCGGGTTCACGCCATTCTCCTGCCTCAGCCTCCCGGGTAGCTGGGACTACAGGCACCGCCACCTTGCCCGGCTAGTTTTTTGTAGTTTTTAGTAGAGACGGGGTTTCACCATGTTAGCCAGGATGGTCTCGATCTCCTGACCTCGTGATCTGCCCGTCTCAGCCTCCCAAAGTGCTGGGATTACAGGCTTGAGCCACCGCGCCCGGCCTAGCAATTCTTAACTTTAATGTAAAGCCTGGTAAGTTGTTTTACTTCTGTTCTAGTGGCAGGTCAGGCTTGACTCTTTTCAGCATAGAGGAGTGGTTAATTCCATATGTCCCCAGGCCTTACCAAGCTATAAAGCAGTCAAGTGGAACAGTTCTCAAAAGCCAAAGAAGGACTTAATAACTTTAAAACATTTAGCAAACCTAGTATCTGAACTGCATAATTTAGATCACATATTTACATTTTGAAGACATTTATATTTTACCAATAATCTTTAAGACTGTTTTTATTTCTCAAAGATTAAAGTCACGTGAACCAGGAGGCATTACAGCTCTTACTTTTCCTTCAAAATATATTTGATCTAAGCACTTATTTTTCTTTATGCCAATTAATTAGAGCTCTTTTTAATAGACATCACACACAACACATATATAACTACATAGACAGAAGAAGATCAGTAGCTATAAGATTTTTTTGTTTACCGATCTCCTAATTGGATTATTGGCCTCTGCATGGGCCCTTTAAGAGCATGGCCAGGAAATCATGCTGTTTCCAGGGCCCAATAAACAGGTATGGCTAGAAGACAAAAATAGATTTTAAGAGGGATCTGCTTTTAATTCCTGGGGTTCCATGAGGAAAGCAGAGGTTTCTCCCAAAATGGAATCTGTGTTGCCTTTTCCATTTTTCCCAAGGAGTTCAGGCTTTTAGAAATTATCTTAGGGCCTCTCATGCATGCATTAAGGGTGGCAAGGCAAAATGGAGAAAAATAATTCAGTTGACAGAAAAAAAAATCTTTTTCCAGCAAAACAAGATCCAAGAAGAGAAAAACATAAAGGCCTTTTAAATATACCTAGAACTTGGATAGCCACTTTTGTTTTTTTGAGATGGAGTTTTCCTCTTGTTGCCCAGGCTGGAGTGCAGTGGCATGATCTTGGCTCACTGCAACCTCCGCCTCCCAGGTTCAAGTAATTCTCCTGCCTCAGCCTCTGGAGCAGCTGGGATTACAGGCACTTGCCACCACACCCAGCTAATTTTTGTATTTTTAGTAGAGAGGGTTTCACCATGTTGGCCAGGATGGTCTCGAACTCCTGACCTCAGGTGATCTGCCCACCTTGGCCTCCCAAAGTGTTGGGATTACAGTTATAAGACATTGTGCCCGGCCTTGGATATCCACTTTTAATTAAGCTGAGCGTTCTTTAATAAAATCCTTTTAAATCCCTTATTACCCGACTTTAGCCATACCAAACAGCCAATATTTCTGGCTTTTGATCTTTATTGAAAATAATTTCACAGGTCAACCAAAAAGTCTCAATTAAGGCATGCAAAGCACAGCAGGTTGGTTACAGCTTAAGATCAACCTCATAAATCCTTTTTCATTAATCAGAACTTTACAGAGAATATAAACAGTGATCCTTAGCATTCCTTTTATTGGTTTGCACAGGAAGAGAGAGGCCAAAGGACTGACTGATTTAAAAAAAACTTTTACCCTTTGCCGGCATGGCAGGCTTCTGGGTCCCCATCCCCCAAGCCAATTAGACTGAAGATGAATGGCTTCTTGTCTAGAAAGAGGGAAGCAGGTGTTCCTGGTTCCTTTCTCTTCCTAGCAAATGCCTGGGGTATGTGAGGAAGAGAAGGAACAAGGACCCTCTTTACTTATTCCATCCTTATATCCCTAAGTTCCACTGACCACGAAAGGGTGCTGCCCATGGGTGTCAATGCGGCTTTCACCCATGTTAACAGGGGTCTAGGTGGTGGGATTATCCACTCTTGCCTACATACACCCTGTTCCCATGCTGTCAGTAGCCTTCAAGTTTATAAGCTTGGAATTGAGTTTGCGACAAAAATATGTCTCGGGGGTTACATATTTGTATATTGTATTTGGTTAGCATAAGCCAAATACTAAGGTGAAGCTGTGAAATTGAGCCCTCCTCCAACAAGGGAGAGAAAATGATGTCTTGTGAATTTGGGTCCTGGCCTAGTAAAATGTCTTCTAAAAAGAAAAAAAAAAAGCCTCTTGCATAAAAGTTAACCCCTGACGGGATAAAGGAAAGATAAAAAACAGCTTAAGTGCAGGGCTGTGTTAACTGCCAACAGGGTAGAGAAAAGAAAACAAAAAAACAGCTTAAGGGCAGGGTGGGAAAGATACCTGGGGGAAAATCCTCCTATTCTTATGACGATGGGTTTCTCCAACAGGGAGAGAAACATTTTATTGCTGTTGGACTGAGCTGGACACCTTGGCCGGGGGAGGGGAAGACACTGTGGGTGAGTGGTAGGGAATGCTGGCCAGCCAGCCGCATGGGGCCCTTGGGCCATGTGCCCTAGTCCCAACTGGGAGGGGAGCAGGGTTGGGGAGCTGCCACTCACCTGTCCATCCTGTGCACATACCTGTGATCATTAAGGTGGAGGTGGAACACCCTCAATATTGTAAAAGAAAAGATAGGTGACATTACAGTCCCCCCCCGCCAAGAGTAAGGAAAATACCATAGAAAAGACTGGGTTGGACGAGGCCGACATTCCCAACCACCTTCGAGTGTCAGTGGAAGGCAGGGAGACTGCTGTTTCCTCTACCTTCAGCAGATGTCCGAGGATGAGAAAGCTCAGAAATGAAAACAGATTTTTGAGTCTTCATTTTACTCACCTTTCCTCATGTCCCTGGATGAGCCACCAAAGTGATACAGAATTTTTGCTCCTTAGTTCAGCTAAAATCCGGGCTCTTGTCTCACGAACTATTAGATGTGCAGACACATTGAAAAGTGAGAAGGGCAGATTTTATTAAGAGAAAAGAAAAATTCTCAACAAAAAGAGGGGTCCTGCATGCAGGTTTTCCACCTCACAGATTGAATAACAGGCCACCACACATGAATTGAAGAGGCCAGGCTCCTCCCTGCTAAATAAGGCACAAATTCCTGGTGGCTCCACCCCATTCTGTCAGTGCATGTGGGACGTTAGTCTGAGCCACTCCACTTTGATTTATTTCCCATATTGTGCATGTGTCGAGGGATAGAAGTTTTCACCGTGGGCATGTTTAGGCAAGCCCCATGTGCACAATGACCTGGGCAGCATTTTGCTGTCTCCTGTCTCTATCATCATGATACACCTTTCAAACTTGATGAAAATATACTCTGAATTCTAGATTCTCTAATGGATAACTTCCCATCTTTCTGAGGTAACTTCCAGATTCCTTACCCTACCTATGTGACTTTCTTTTCTTGTCACATCACAAAAAAGAATTGTCTGGCCGCAAATGCCAATAGTGCCGCTGTGGAGAAACCCTTGTATAGACCAACACCATCTGGAAGTGTGTTAGTCATGTCTTGGAACCTTTAAAAACCTGCTACCTCTGAATTTAGGATTGAATCTAGAAAAAACAAGCAAACAAGCAAAAGCCTGTGACAACGGATGAATACATTTCAGCATAAAGGGAACACCAGGGGATGGAACACAAATTTATTAAGAGGAAGAGTTTTTGTCTATAGTGGGTGCTCAAATCATTTGTAAAGTCAGTCACTCTAACTACTTGGAAAGTTAATTTTCTCTCTTAGTCAAAGTGAATGAAAGCACTAGAAGATATTAAAGAGGAACCACAAAAGTGGGAATAGAAAATCAACATAATTTCCCCTAAACAGCTACTGCTGCTCACCCTCTGCCTTACTGATGCAATACTGCTCTTGTCCTAAAGCACCGGTAACTGAGTAGCATCTGGAGGTGTGGAACTCTGCCTTTTCTTGCCAGTTTAATTTTTAAAACTTCTCTGAAGTCACTGCTGAAACAGAAATGATTTAATGGAGATATAGGAGGATAGGGACAAACCCCTAATCCTGTTTCTTAAAGACCAAAACTACAGAATCAGAAAGGCCACATTAAAGAAAAATCTTAACAAAATCTTTGGTAGTGCTCAATAGCGAACAGAAGCCCTTTCACTTCCCTGCAATCAATACTAGGTGATGCAGTGGATTTGATTGGTTGCCCCTCCAGCATTCAGTCTCACTTTTATTCTTTTTAATAGGTAGCCACATTTCAAAGCCATGTAAGACAGGTTTAACTACACTACCAGCTACCAGTAGTTAAGCCCTGACTGGCTTGAATCAATTCAAATAGTCCCATTTCTTTTGTTACGTTTATTGGTTAGGGATGGGCATGTGACCAGGGTTTCCCCAGAGTGAAGCTCAGTACTTTAAAAAATAGTTTAAGGGAAAGATTTCCTCTCTTTGCCCCTGGATTTAAACTGAATAGCATATAGCCATGGCCACCACTAGTCTATATAGTGCCTTTGTGCAAATTAAAAAGAAAGCTTCCCTGTGGAAAAATAGATTAAAGTACAGCCCCTGTGGGACTGAAAAAGGTGCTTGATCTAGGTGGAGAACTTAGAAATAGGTACTCCTCTGGGCAGGTGCAGCCCCATAGGTTCAAGTTTGGAGTCTCTGTACTAAGCAAAGTTGACCCTACCTATGGGTGCAGACAGCTTGCACCACAGCTTGCCAAACAGAGCAGTTTAAACTTCTGCCCCTACGTTCTTCCTGGAAAAACTGCATAACTATATGTGGAGCCTCCTACATATGGCTCCAGAAGCAAGAGGTAGCTAACTTTCTTGTCACTATGAGGACAAAAGGGAAGAAAATAGAGTCAAGAGAATTGCAGAGAAATGGAGCTGTAGCACCACTGGCACTAATGACAACATGAACTGTTGGATCAGACCACATTTGAAAGCCAAACTACCTGTAGAGTTTTGTTGTTGTTGTTGTTAAATGAACCAATAAATTTGCTTTATGGTTATACCTACAATTCAGATGTTTCTATTATAAGTAAAAGCACTCTGTTTTATGCAGTCAACTGAGTCCCCAGTATCATGCCAAAAGGAAATGGTTTGTTAAGTCAGAACAGTATCCCCTTCAACCCTCTCAATGAGTATCCTTCCTCATGTTCCTTTCAGATGTGAACTTGGAGGGCCAAGAAAAGGGAAATTTCTCCAATAAGCAGAATCTGAGACAGCCACTTTGCCTTACCGGGGACTCACTCCATTTCCAGAGGTCCATGTTCATCCTGCAACCATTTGAGTGTGACAATGAGTAGGAACAACATTACTAGAGCTGCAGAAGTGGAGAGGAGGGCCATTTCACTATTACACCCTTCTTTTCTACTTGACCCTAGTTAGGGGCCTAGGACTTGTGGTTTGCTGGTCCCAACCTTCCACTCTTCTGATGCTTCTCTTGGAAGCTTTAGTTCTGTGAGAGACAGAAAAAACCAAAGTGTTTTTCCCAGTCTCATACCACTTAATACAACACTTCACCTCTGATCACCAAAATGTGTAGGGGTTTCACTCCACCAACGATCAGTTTTCCAGCAAACACCAACTGGGTGTCCTATGATTTGATTCAATTCGACACTACTTGGAGTAGGGTTAGTTCCCACATATTAAGTCACACACGACTGCCTCCCACTTCATGTGCCAATCACAATAGTAGGTTGTCACTTATCCTTCTGAACAGCTGGCTACAAATTGGGATTCACATGACCCCCTTCTTGGATTTCAGTTTGGGGCTCCATTTTTTTTTCTTGGCTTATAAATCCTCTATCCATTGATTCCTCCAGTCTCCTCTCCTGTGATCCTGTGATCTTGTGATTATGGGCCTGGATCCATGGAACTTACAGTATTCTCAGGTTTCTACCTAGATTCATCTGTGCTTCACCTCAGCATTCTGATAGGTGCCTGTTGTCTCCCTTTTGTGAGCATAGAGTCATGCTACCAATATACAATGTTAAATGTTAGAATAGAGCCTGGGGTAGAGGTTCTGTTCAGGAGTTGTGATCAGTCCAGTCTTGCTGACATACTGCCTTTAGCTCATGAGAATCATACTTTTCTCAATGAAAGGAATTAAGCCAGAGGTTGACAGTTGTGTCTTTTAAAGCCAGGAATCAGGTGAGCTTGGGTTCCTTCAAACTTCTGTTCACTTGAGTTTTGAGGTAAGTCAACGGAGGCATTTCATTGAATCTGTGTCCAAAGGCGAAGATGTATCCATTTGTATTCACCAGCAGGATGACCTTTGAGAGGTCCCAGGTAGGATGAGATAGATGCACAGAAGTGCACCTGGCCTGAGAGGACAGGATGAAACTTGGAAACAGAGTGGTGGCAGCAAGAGATGCCCTTAGGACATGGAAATACAGGAAGGGCAAAGTAAACCAGTTATATGGGAATCTAATCCTTTATTAAACTAATATTTGAATATATTGGCAAAACATCAAAATGCAAGAGGTTCTAACCAACATTTATAGATTATATGATTGATAATTTGGCATTCATTGATCACAGGGTCAAACTAAAAGCCAAAGTTGTTTATATTTCCTGCAGTAAGGCTTTCACAGGCATGAAAGTAAGGCTTTCACAGGTTTATAACAACCTCTAACCATAGACACCAGTATCTGTGTCTCACTTCCTGCCCAGTAGAGGACATTCCCACCTAACAGCTTCCTGCCACTACATAATAAAGGCCTTTCCTATGATTTTGCTTCACATCACTGCCTCCTGGCCTGGTACTTCCCCATATGGCTCTGCATGGTGTGGCATGCCCCTTCTCTTGGGAGCTGTATGAGATAAATTCTTCTTTCAAAGGCAGTTGTTTCTTTGTCTGTTAATTACTATAACCAATTAAAACAAATCCCAGGTATATTTTTAACACAAGGAGAACCCCACAATGTATAAATTGTTATGCCAAGTAATAGTAAGTGCTATGAAGGACAACAAAACAGGGAAAGGGGATAGAGAGGGATAGGGCAGTCAAAGACAAACTCTGATGAGGGAACATTTGAACCAGAGACTAGAGTAAGATAGGGAGCAAGATATGCTGATGAGTGGGAGCATAGCATTCTAGGTAGAGGGAATAGCAAATAGGAAGGGCCTGAGGCAGGAGGGAGCATGCTTGCAGTGTGTAAGTAGACAGAGAGAGAGAGACATTGAGACGGCAATGCTTAAGAGTGGGATGGGTTCAGAGTATGGGAGGTCGACTGAATTGTGTCCTCCAAAAATTCATATATAGAAGCCCAAACCCCTGGTACCACAGAATGTGACTGTATTTGGACACAGGGCCTTTAAATGGTAATACAATTAAAATGAGGCCATTAGAGTGTGCCCTAATCCAATCTGACTGTTGTCCTTATAAGAAGAGGAGATTAGGGCATGGTAGCTCATGCCTATAATCCCAGCACTTTGGGAGGCCAAAGCAGGTGGATCAACTGAAGTCAGGAGTTCGAGACTGGCCTGGCCAACATAGTGAAACCCCGTCTCTACTAAAAATACAAACATTAGCCGGGCATGGTGGTGGACACCTGTAATCCCAGCTACTCAGAAGGCTGAGGCAGGAGAATTGCTTGAGTCCAGGAAGCAAAGGTTGCAGTGAGCTGAGATCACACCACTGCACTCGAGCCTAGGTGACAGAGAGAGACTCTGTCTCAAAAAAAAAAAAAACCCAAAAAACAAACAAGCAAAAAGAAGCAGGGATTAGGACACACAGAAAGACACCAGGGGTGCACATGCACAGAGGGATGGCCATGTGAAGAGACATCAAGAGAGCAGCCATCTGCACGCCAAGGAGAGAGGGCTCAGAGGAAACCCATCCTGCCAGCACCTTGATCTTGGACTTCCAGTCTCCAGAACTGTGAGAAAATAAATTTCTGTTGTTTAAGCCACCCAGCCTGTGGTATTTTGTTATGGCAGCCCCAGGAAACTATTATAGGAGGAAATGACATCAAAGACAGAGCGAGGGGTCAGGTCATATAGGACTCACTTGGCTATGGTAATCACTTTGGATTCTGCTGTAAGTATGAAGGAAAGCCAATGGCAGATTTTGAACAGGGGTGTGTGGCCCAAGATAGCTTACTATTGCTGAGTCCTGACTCACATGCTCATTGGTTTTCACATTTTGTGGCCAAGTCTAGATGCAAAGGCATCTGGGAAATGCCTTTATTCTGAACATTCATCTGACCAGTTAAATACAAGGATCTTATTCTTGTTGTTGTTTTATCTCTGTCAACAAGGGAAAAACATTTTGAGGGACAACTAAGAGTCTCTTAGAAGCACCAAATGTCTGTAATACCTGGAACTGTGAGAAGAATTTCTGTAAGTGGGATGGGTAGGTTGAGTTATTAATAGATGTATTTAGGGGAAGGAAGTTATTTTAGTTGTAGGTCTTAGTAAAGATTCACAGAGAAAGTGACATCTGAACATTTGGCAATGGGGATATGGATAGAAAGAAAGGAAGGGCAGGCAGGCATTGCAGAGAGAACAGGCACAGGCAGGAATATATTTATGGCACAGATGAAATTTAAGTGTGGCTGCAGTGAAATGTGTGGGCAGGGAGGTAAGGGAGGCCAGGTTGGAGATGATTTGGGGCATACTGTGGAGTCCTAAATCCTTGGGTGAGGGATTGGAGAAACCGAATTAGGCACTGAGGGTGTTTGAGCAAGGAAGTGGTAATGTTTAGTTTTCGCTTTGGCAGTACATATAGACAAAAGGAGTATGGAGAGAGGTGATCCCATTTATTTTTGGAAAAACTGTTTAATGAGCCTTCAAATGTTCTAGCCTCAGATTTTGCCATAGCCTTCAGGCTTCCCTGCACTGGGGTGAGTAGACACAGTGATAGTTGGTGAGTGTATGTGAGTTTACTAGGCACTAGTCTACCCCAATAGCCAGATAACCAGGAAATGCTAAGACCACACTGCATGCTACATAGTGAAAGAAGGAGTCTGGCTCCATTTTTGATGTTTGATTGCTGACAGCTTTCAAGCCCCATCACTCCTCCTTCTCCATCTGCTTCATATCTGGGCAAGCTGATAAAAACCCTCAGGTGCTGCTTTCCTTACCTGTCCCATATGGAGAAACCCTCACTTCAACCCCACCTTCCAAACACCATAAAACCCAAACCAGAGCTTTCCCCTGCTCTCTCTAGCCATTCAGACCAGCTTGGCAGCCTGCCATTACTCGTGATGGGAGTAGTAAATCTTTTTCTACCCCCTTGGTGTGAGCATGATGTCTTAAGTCTAGACATCCAAACCAAATTTGGGGTGACAGACCATGCTGTATCTATGGGGTGACCACAATACATAGTCTACAGACTACTATGTATGTGGTCACCCTACACTATATTTCTGTATTTTACAAGTGCCTATTTTGACACAGTATTTCACAAGTGCCTATTAAGTGCCAGATGCTGAGGACAGAACAGTGAATTGACTGTGTTTGAGTTCATATTGTTGTCATGAGGAAAAGGCTATAAGCAAAAGTTATAAATCATATATACTTGAAGAAAAGGAGTTGTGAGTGCTGGGGATGGGTTTGCTATTTTTTTTTTTTTTTTGAGATGGAGTCTCACTCTGTTGCCCAGGCTGGAGTGCAGTGGCGTGATCTCAGCTCACTGGAACCTCCACTTCCCAGGTTCAAGAAATTCTCCTGCCTCAGCCTCCTGAGTAGCTGGGATTACAGATGCCGGCCACCACTCCCGGCTTCCTTCCTTCCTTCCCTCCTTCCTTCCTTCTTTTTTTTTCTTTTCTTTCTTTCTTTTTTTTTTTGAGAAAGAGTCTCACTTCATTGCCCAGGCCAGAGTGCAGTGGCATGATCTTTGCTCACTGCAACCTCCACCTCCTGGACTCAAGCGATTCTCATGCCTCAGCCTCTCAAGTAGCTGGGATTATAGGGGCCCGCCACCACACCCGGCTAATTTTTGTATTTTTGGTAGAGATGGGGTTTTGCCATGTTGGCCACGCTCGTCTCAAACTCCTGGCCTTCAGTGATCTGCCTTCCTCAGCCTCCAAAAGTGCTGAGATTACAGGTATGAGCCACCTTGCCCAGCCCTTGCCCCTCTTTTCTGATCCTCCAGGTAGAAAGCTGAGGTTTTATCTAGCCCTCTCTGTTACAAACGTTTTGCAATTGAAACTGTATGCTACTGCCTTATGGTCACACTAAGCAGTGAGAGGACGGAGAAACAAAAAAAGCAGCTTGAGTTTCTCTCACCCTCTTGAGATCACAGCTCCTCTGATCAGAGAGAAAGATTCTTACTCTCTCTGAGTTTTAGGTTTTGGACAACACCCATTTGTCTTGCTTCTATCCCCAGCACAGACTACTTGGGACTGGGGCATGGAAGTACAAAGAAAAGAAATCAGAGGATTTCTATCCTCTTCCAGAGCATCAGATGACTACTTTCCACTCCTTGAGCTATTATAGAACTCGAGGGCTCCTCCCTTACTTCTGTCTCTGCTGATGCACACTTCCAGAATTTGGGCTATGTACAGTTCAGGCTAGGGAATATGAGAAGAAAAAATGGTAAACTCAGTGTCGATCTTGTGGTATTTTCACTTCTGTTCCTCCTCAAACAGCTTGCTCCTATTTACCTTTCAGAGTCAAATACCTACTGTATGCATTCTACCCAAGTTTTAGACCTGCATTTAGTAGAAACAACTAGGTAGAATAGGCTAATTATATCTTACCTAGAACCTCATGCATCTTTTTAATTAACATTTTCTATGTGTTTATATTTAAAGCATGTTTCTTGTATGCAGCATGCAGTTGATTCTTGCATTTTTAAAAAAGTCAAATCTTATATTCTCTTTCTTTTTTTTTTTTTGAGACAGAGTCTTGCTCTATCTTCCAGGCTGGAGTGCAGTGGTGCAACCTCCGCCTCCTGGGTCCTGGTTCAAGTAATTCTCCTGCCTCAGCCTCCTGAGTACCTGGGATTACAGGAACGTGCCATCATGCCCAGCTAATTTTTGTCTTTTCAGTAGAGACGGGGTTTCACCACGTTGGCCAGGCTGGTCTTGAACCCCTGACCTCGTGATCTGCCCACCTCAGCCTCCCAAAGTGCCAGGATTACAGGCGTGAGCCACTGTGCCCGGCCTCTGTCTTTTAATTAGTGCCTTTAGAGCACTTACTTTTAATATAATTATTGATATGACTGAATTAAAATCTATCATTTGCTAATTGTTTTATATTTGTTCTATCTGTTCTTTTTTTTCCTCTCTTTTAAATCTTCTTTCAAATTGAGGATTTTCTGTGATTCCGTGTTATCCCCATAATTGATTTATTATTTCTACTGAAAAACTTAATGCATATTTTCAGAACTTACCATATATATCTATAATTACAGTCTATTTCCAGATAATATTATGTCACTTCTCATGTAGTGTATGGGTTTTATAACACAAACTGCCAAACCTTCTCTCCCAACATTTGTGCTATTTTTTGTCATGTCTTACTTTTACATATGGTATTAACATAGTACCTTGATATTATTTTTCTTTTGACAGTGACTTATCTTTTAGAGTAATTTTTAAAATAAGAAGAAAGTTAATTTTATATTTTTTTTCATTTCTTGACATTTCTAGAGGTCATCATTTATTTGTGTATGTCCACGTTTTTGTCTGGTATCATACTCATTCTGCCTGAAGAACACCTGTTAACATTTCTTATGGTACAGATCTGGTGGCAATGAATTTTGTTTTGTTTATCTGAAAAAATCTTTATTTCTCCTGCATTATTGAAAAATATTTTTGCGGGATATAAAATTCTGGGTTGACGAGTTCCTGACCTTTCTCCGACCTACCATCAGTACTTTAAAGATGTTACTACATTATCTCCGGCTTGCATGGTTTCTGATGCAAAATTGGCTGTAATTCTTATTTGTGTTTCTCTGTATGTAATGTGTCTTTTTTCTCTGGCTGCATTCAAATATTCATGTATGTATATATATTTATATACACATACTATACACATATAGTATACACTCATATATGCACATACACATACATACACACAAATACATATAGCGACTAAGGCAAAAATGAAACAGGCATACTTTTTCTTTTGGTAGATCTTTATTGTGGAGGCTTGAGTTGATCTAATTAGGAGTTAAACTATGTTTAGGTGTTTTTGTTGCTATAGTTATCCACAGGCTTCGAATTCTTCCAGTATTACCTTGAGTTTAGTGTGTGAGATGGTTTGCTAAAGGAGATTTTCTTAGTGTTTGCATCACTCTCACCTTGAGGCCTTCCCTTCATTCCTATGCCTCAGAGAGGGGTCTTTCTCCATGTTCTTATCCTTCTTCTAGCAGTAGACTGCTCTTCTTAGTGACTCAGCATTTGATATTTTGATGGTGGTAGGCGGGATGGCATTTTCTGTTGTGATTCAGCTTTAATCTTAGGTAGGTACTGTGTCTCTGAGACTTAAGGGTGGGGTCTATTAAGTGATGTTGCCCTATCCCCAGCTGTAGGAGACCTCTATGGTCTGGACCCAGGATGTAATTCTACCCCTACTTCATGAATAGAGAGCTTTTTGTTCTCTTCTCTCCCCTCAGTTCCACTGGATCTTAAACAGTCCCTAAGGGTGACAGGATTTGCTTCTTCATCCTCAGAGGCTTACGGCTTTTGTTCTGTAGGGGAAATAGGGCAGAAGGACCTGGATGCGGATTCAGGTCTGTTCTAGGGGGGAGGTTTTCATAAGATTCTTCTTGCCTTACTGTCAATTGTATGTGTGTATGAGTGTGTGCACACATTTGATGATGTCCATAGAGAAGAATATACAAGAGGGTGGAAATTCTGCTTTTATCTATGGTTCACAGGAGTTCTGTAGTCTCTATATTCTCAGGCTAGCCAATACTTGGACCTCAGCAACTCACTATACATTTTAGCTGATTTCTTCTTAACAGCTTACATGGCATCCAATGGCATCTGTTCTATGTAAAACGTGCTTACAACCATCTCTCCTTGAAAGTGCCTCTCTTACATCAGATTTTAGATTAAGTTGTTTGTCCCCAGATCTTAGCTTTCTGATGTGTTCAAGAGAAAATTTTAGATTATCTGGCTGTTTTTTGTTGTTGTAAGGGTGGGGCCATGCTCTTTTCAGTTTTCTACATCTTGAGGTGAATTTCTTGATTTTAAAAAAAGAATCACACTTTTAAAAACACTTAAAAATAAAGAAAAGGAACTGAGCTACCAGAACGGTGCCAGCAGTGACTTTGGGTGGCTCTCACTTATGTCAGGCACAGGGTGAATTCAGGGCTCTGGGCTATTAGGGGTAGACTGCAAACCCCTGCAGCAGATGTGAGCTGCATGTGTGGGCCCCTGTGTCAGCCTGTGCTCATTTGTCTTCCTACAGTGATGTCATGTGATACACAACACTCAAGGACAATGGAGGTGGGAGCAAATGTCCCTTATTCTTCACACCTTTCACTGCTGGTATCAAGGCAGTTACTCTACCCTCGCCACAGGCTTTGGCACAGCATGTCAGGAAGTTCCTCTGGGGTGGCCACACCTATATCCTCTCAGGGCTTTCAACAGGTTTCTCATCATGATAGGTATCCTTTCTTACCTCTGATTGATGCAGTGATGCTGTTTTCCTGGGACAGTGTTAAGCTGTGCTGGACAGGGGATGAATATTTCTTGGGTAAATTGACCACTCTCACTTTGCCCATGGTCCATTGCTAATCCTCTCTGCTAGTGGTAACGTATGGAAGTGAGAGGCGTCAGCAACATTGAAACACATCACATTCTAGGAGTGCAATCATTACAGCAATTCGAAAGAAGTCCTGGTTGTATAACGTGTGATTCGTTGATTATGCTATAACAATCCAAATGCTAAATTTAACAAGATCAGTAAAACGTATAACCATTCACATTTTCTTGCATATTCTGGGTAAGACTTGTAGTTGCAGTTATTGCAGCACAGTAATAAAGGCACTGGAAGCCAGTATTCAAGGTTGGCAGGATGATGCAGTGTCACGAGCAAGGTGCCTCGACTCGGAACTGGGCTCTAGAGGAACGCCAAGAGCCTGTCTCACCAGCTTGCCCTTTTCCTCGCGGGAATTAGGAGGGAAGCACCAAGATGTGGGGTCCTCCAGGAGTCCTAGAGAGAAATCCAGAGAGTGTACGGGTTGGCCAGTCAGTGTGGTGACGCACTTCCGGGACCGCCTTCCTTTTTGTCGCGTGAGGTTTCGGTTTGTGAGGATCGGCGAGTGGCGCCCACCATCTCTGCTCGCTGAAAAGCTGCAAAGGCCGTCAGGAGCCCACGGTGAGCGGGTCTGAGGAGGACGGGAAACGGCCACGAGGGAGGCGGGCGTGGCTACTGCTGGTACTGGGGTCCTCATGCCGATCCCCGAGCTTGGCTCGGTAGCGTCGAGACGGGGCGCTGGCAGAGGCCCGGAACGCTGGCCGCGACTCCCACCCCCTCGTTTCTCTGTACCCAGGGCAGCCCGTGGCCCACTCAGAGTCAGATACTGACACACATTCACATGTTAACTTCGAAGCCCACAAAAAGTTTTAACTGTCCACACTCCAGAACCTTCTAGCAACAGAACACGCCCCTCGATCGCTCCAGCCCCCTTGTCTTTGCACCGGATGCGGAAACCCCCACCCTACCCCTCAGCTTGTCAGTTTCCCCGTTTTCAGTTGGTCACAGAAAATCAGTTGGTGATCAGTTATTTTCGCCTGGCATAGTGTACATCAGTCTTGAAACTTGTTACTGTTGTAGAGCAACCAAAAATTTGAGAATACTAAAATGTATTCCCTACCCATCCCCAGGATGTCCCATTTTGGAAAATATGGAGCCCTGCGATTTGGATTGGCTCATATGAATGTTAAATCTAAAAGGACTAGTCATATCCATCATGCACCTAATATGTGTCTAGTGTTTAACATAGTTTCTGTGTACAGGATTGGAGATGTGGAAAGATTTCTTGACCTCTTAACATTGTTCATTATATTCTTTTCATTACATTCTCTGAACTTTTACTCCACTGTCATAATTTAATTGTCAAGGTTCATAGGTTAACATTCGATGTCCCTGCCATTAGTCAACTATGTTGGAAGTGTGACTTGTTCTCCAATGTGGCTTGTTATTTATGCTTCACCTCCACATAGTTTTTCCTGTAGGAAGACACTTCCATAGGGAGTGTTTTGTGTTTTGTAGGGTGGTTTCTGTTGTAGTTCTATTTCCAGATGATTTCCCTTTCACAGATTGTCAGCTGTGCACATCAGACCTTTTTGCTTAAGTCCTTTTGTTTGATGTGCTAATCCTATTAAGTATCCACTGTAAGGGACATTTATTGCTGATACAATTACAGTATCATGATTTTAGAGAATTACACCACAACTACAAGGGTTACCTATTTACTCAGTATGAATCACTGCTTTTGTTACCCTTCCTTGCACAGAAACCATCCATGAATTTAGCAGCATTACTTGTGTAGGTTTACATTGTGTTTTCTTTTAAAGTACTTCTCTTTACACTCATAAATATTTCTCCTTACTGGACTCACTGTTAACTTCCAAGATGCTGTTTCTGTCGTCTCCTGACAGCTGTTTCTTTGACACCTTCAGCTTCCTCTACCTTCCTGAATGGCTTTCTGGATTCACTAAGAAGAGTCATTGGAGGGAGGGGCAGTGCACTGGCTTTATAGTCTTTTGTCTGATGCTGTTGCAGTATCCTAAGACTTGTGGCAAACTGCAGATACGGAGTTGGAATGGAAGTTGTTTTTAAGGTCTATGAGTACATGCCCTTTTATGTGTTTATATGCTTTTTGAATATCTCTGATCCACCTCTTGGCAGCTCTTTGTATTTCAGGTGTTGCCTTTAATGCATAAATATCGATGATTCACTCTTGAAAGGCAAAATACTTACTTCCTAATGATGAACTAATTAAATGACCCAGAATGAGAGTTGGAACTAGTTTAGAAATGAAATTGTTTTTTTTTCCTTATACTATAACATTTGGAACTTGGAGTATTTGGGACATTTTATGAAGTTGATGGATTCTTTCTAAAGTGTTTTCTTTCTCATTACCCACTCCCAACACCTTTATAAAACTGAATGTCTTGTATTTAGGGGAAAAATAGTAGTAGGGAGATATCAGAATATTCATAATAACTATTTTCAAAGTCTGTTAAACTTTTATTACTTCAGTCATAGAAACGGTCTTGTTCTAATATTAAGTAGCATAGGAGGAAAAACATGCTGAGGTCTTACAGTGTTTAATGGATTTCTTTTATATAACTCATTCTTATCTGTACTATATGGATTTCAGGGATCTTAACTGTTCAGAATTCCAACTTTCTTTTCCGCCTATAACATTCTGTCCACCGTCTACCTTAGTTTCCTTTTCTGTTTTCTTTCCTGTGATATCTTCTCTGGATTAGCTGAAATTATAGTTTTCTCAGTCCACTTTTTAATCACTCATTCCTTGGATGTTTGTACTTCCTTTTTGCATTTCTCTGTATGCCTGCTATCTTGCCTTTGTGAGACTGATAATAAACAATAACTAATGAACAGTTATTTATATAGCCTTCAGAACAGGATGGGTCAGAGGTTGTATGTAGGACTTATGGTCAATAAAGTTATCGCCATTAATGTTTTTTTCTTCACCTTCAGCATCTGAGACTTTTACCTTTACCCAAGAAAGGAATAAAAGAGGTCAGACGATGACAGCTGTGTCCTTAACAACCAGCC
The DNA here is from genome assembly GCF_002776525.5 of Piliocolobus tephrosceles. Lineage (NCBI taxonomy): Eukaryota > Metazoa > Chordata > Mammalia > Primates > Cercopithecidae > Piliocolobus > Piliocolobus tephrosceles. The sequence goes on along the minus strand of NC_045435.1, from coordinate 93,728,102 downwards.
CCCAGGTGAGCTGCTGCTTTTTTCTGTCTCAGTACGTATCCCTGTGTGTATATACATATATGTTTATTAGATACATACATAGAAATATCTATATATACACATTTACATAAATATATAACATACTTTTATATATGCATATATATACACACACATTTCTCATTGAGGTTTAACTTATATAACACAAGTCTTAACAGTATAGCTCACTTTTTAGAACTATGTACATTTGTATGACCTCACTCATAGAAACACATAGAACATTATTAGCACCCCAAAAGGTCCTTTCCTACTGCCTCCCAAGCAATCCACTACTCATCCCAAAGTTAACCACTATTCTGACCTCTGTCACCATGGGAAAGTTTTGTTTGTTCTTGAACTTCATATAAGTGGAATCATTAAACATGCACTGTTTTGTATCTGCCTTCTTTTGTTCAACATTATGTCTGTGAACTTCACTGACTTTGCACACAGCGGTGATTTGTTCTTTTTCACTACTGAGTAGTGTTTCATTTTGTGATAATAGCACATTTTATTCATTCTATTGTGGATGGACTTTTGGTTGTTCCCATTTTGGGCTACCATGAATAAGAATGCAGTGAACATTCTTGTCTTTTTGTGGACATAGATGTTTATTTCTCTTGGGTATGTCTCTTTGAGTAAAATTGCTAGCTCATAGAGTATACATTTGGTTAGTTTTAGTAGATGCTGCCCAACAATTTTCTGAAATGATTCTTCCAATTTATATTTCTATCAGCAGTGTACAGTTGCTCCACATCCTTACCAATACTTGTCACTCATTTGTGGCATCTCATTGGGGTTTTAAAAATTTCCTCATCTCCAGTAAGCAGTGATGCTGAGCACCATTTCATAGGTTTATTGACATATCCTCTTATGTGAACTCCCTGTTCAGATATTTTTTCATATTTTTTATTACACTGTACCCTTTTTCCTCCTAAGTTGTATTGTTTCTTATTTATTATAAGTCCTTTGTCAGATACATGTGTTATTAAGTAACTTCTCCCAGTCAGTGGCTTGCATTTTCACTCTACTAATGGTATCTTTTGATAAACAGATTTTACTTTTAATGAAGTCCAGTATATCAGTTTGTTTTGTATGAGAAATCTTTTCTTACTCAGACATCATGAAGATGTTCTTCTATGTTTTCTTCTAGAAGATTTATTGTTTTACCTTTATACTTAGGTGTGTGATTCATCTCAAATTAAAGGTGTGAGGCATGGGTCAAAAGTTCTTTTTGCCTCCATACACATGTCCAATTGATTCAGGATTGTGTATTGAAACATCTATCTTTTATCCACTGAATTGCTCTAGTTACTTTGTCATACATTTGGTGAACATATACGTCTATGTCTGTTTTTAAAATCCCTTAGATTTTAGGTTCCCTTAATCTCATTCTCCAAGTTAAGACCATTTCCACTAAAGCTCTATTTCTGAAATACAGAGCTTGACTCTAGGGCTTAAAAGCTTAAAATAGCCACCTTTTTAGGCCTATCTTGAGCCTTATGGACCACCATAGCCTTTCTCAAGTAAGCAGTATTTTCCTATGCCTCTCTAACCTCACTACCTCTGCATGAAGACAGGCTGCCGGTGGGAGTTCATTGACTGATCGGAGAGCTTTGTGCTTGGGGTAGTAGGCAAGGAGACAGGCAAGAAAGAAGGATTAGAATGAAAGTAGAATTGGGAAATGGAGTAATATGAGTAACCGAAATAATCACTGGGATATACACAAATTAGGGAGGGGCTTAGAGCTAAGCTGACAGCTATGTTCAGGGGTCAGTTCTCCTTCCACATGCGCACTTCTATGCTCGGGCCCAAACCCAGATCCTATGCAGCAGGTTCAGTGTCTGTGTGGAGGTCACATGTTTAGAAGCTCATAGTGGAGGTGTACTTGGTTCTTACTGGGAAAGTATCCAGAACTCTGACTGGCTACCTTTAATTCTATATCTTCTTCCTCCACACCTAGATTTTACACAAAAACTCTGTAGGCATGTGAAGGACCCAATACTGAATATGTATCATCATAGGTGCCCTTCTCAGGTGTCTCATTGACAGATTTGACCATCACCAAAGTACTGAGGTCTGGGAAAGTAGGAACTTGTCATTTCAGGAATCAGTGGCTTTTGAGGACGTGGCTGTGTACTTCACTACGAAGGAATGGGCTATCATGGTGCCTGCCGAGAGGGCCTTGTACAGGGATGTGATGCTGGAGAACTATGAGGCTGTGGCCTTTGTAGGTAAGGCCTCTCTGCTGTTGGTTTCTGCCTGGGCCCTCAGGTTGAAGGGCTCTTTTATAATTATTAGCTGACCCCAAATAGTGATGTCAGAGGTTGCCAGGTATAGAAAGCCCTGGTGTCTATTGACCTGCAAAGGGCTTTCCTTCTTTTTCTGTCGTAAAAGCTGCCCTCCTTCCCTACCTGCCTCGGAGGTGATTCTGAGTACAGCAGGGCTTGAGCTATATCGTGATACCCTTAGCCTAGTATTGAACCTCCAATTTATCTTGAGAGAACGCAGCCACTTTTTCTCCCTCTGGGAGTTACTCCTAGGAGCCATTTGTCTTTTTCCCATAGTGGCAGATTTTCATCCTCTGACAAAGAAGGTAAAAAATCTTGTTGCCCTTTAAGTAGAAATCTGCCTTCCAGGGTATTTCAGGCTTCCTTGGAAGAACCATCCTGACTCTTCTTCCCAGGATCCATCCCAGTACCTCTTTTTTTTTTTTTTAATTTTATTATTATTATTATTATTATACTTAGGGTACCTCTTCTATAGCTCACCCAGGAATTACCCTCCTCACCTCCCTTGCCTGTTCTTGCAGCCGTGGGCTTGAGTTTGACCCCTATGACTATGCTCATTATTCTGTTATGTTTTCTTCTTTTCAAGCAGTGCCGCCCACTTCCAAACCAGCTTTGGTCTCTCATCTGGAGCAAGGGAAAGAGTCCTGTTTCATTCAGCCACAGGGAGTCCTAAGCAGGAGTGACTGGAGAGCAGGCCTGATAGGTGAGTTAAGCAAGAGGGATCTTCTCCAGCTTTGTCTCTTCCTTTGCCTTCATTTCATCAAAATGAAAGGTGTGTGTTCTCTGTGCCCAGCATCATGGAGTACACTGGGATCCTCGATCACATTCTTTCTGACTGGTGTGTTATTCGTAGCTTCCCATCCCTTTAAAGTGTAGTGCACAACACTCTGCTTCTGTATTTCACACCCTGGGATGCTTTTATCTCTTGGGATATGTGGAACAGTTTTTCTAAATACTTTCAAGTTATTTGTGATCACTTTTTTCCAGTTTCTCCAGTTTTACAAAATTGATAAACTTGGTGCAGTATTATCTTGTCCACTGACCAATAGAACAAGTAGAAAAATTTATTTCTGTTTTTCATGAAGGCTAATATATTAAAAATTTTAAATAATTTTATACTGAAATATTTTAAGGTAGCTTACAGTTGTTATGGTTTTCCTCCCCTCTAGGATACTCGGAACTAAGAAGATATACTGACTTAGCTAAAGCGGTGTTAAGTACAATAGTATCAAAGATTTTTCAGAATCGTCAATGCTGGGAAAACAGGAGAAAGGCTTAATTCTTGATATTTAAATACCCGTTTTCCAAGTAAGGAGTTGATGTAAGAGCCACCTTAAACGATGTCAAACACACGTTTTCTTTTTCTGTAGACTGGTAGATTTAATGTTTTTCATTCATTAAAATAACTCATTTTGATGTACAAAGCAGGTTCTCATGTCCTTTTTTAAACAGCTTTGTGGAGATATAATTCACAAATCATACAATGCACCCATTTAAAGTATACAATTAAGTGGTATTTAGAATATTCACAGAGTTGTGCAGGCATGCCACAGTCTACTTTTAGATCTTTAGAAACCTCTGTCTATCAGGAATTATTCACCATACCCAACCCCAACTCTTGGTTTTACGCAACTACCTATCTACTTTTTGTTTCCATAAATTTTCTCATTAGGGATAGTTGGTATTAATACAGTCATACAACATATGGCCTTTTGCCACTGGCTTTCACTTAACATAATGTTTTCAAGGTTAATCCATTTTGTAACATGTATCAGTATAGTAGTGTACAAGTTATAATGCAAATGTGTTTTCTCATGGGTACATATTCTAGATAGATACTTGTTGGGTCTTATGGTAACTCTTTGTATAACATTTCGAGGAATACCAAAACTTTTTCCGAAGTGGCTATACCAATTTACATTTCCTCCAGCAATGTATAAGGGTTCCTAATTCTTCACATCCTCACCAACACTTAATATTGTCTACCTTTTTGGCTGTAGGCATCGTGGTGATGTGAAGTGCTGTCTCATTGTAGTTTTCATTTGCATTTCTCCAGTGACTAATGACATTGAAAGTCTTTCAATGTGCTTATTGGTCATTTATGTATCCTCTTTGGAGAAATGTCTTTTCAAACTGTGCACATTTTAAAATTGGTTACCTTTCCTTTTATTTTTGTGTTTTAAGAGTTTTGACATCTGGATACTAAATCCGTGTCAGATACATGGTTTACAAATATTTCATCCCATTTTGTGAATTGTCTTTTCACTTTGAAGCACAACAGTTTTGAATTTCGGTGAATTTCTTTGTATTTTCTATATACAAAATTATGTCATCTGCAAATAGAGTTTTACAAACTCTTCCTTTCTAATCTGAATGCCTTTTACTTTTTTTCTTGCCTAATTACTCTGGCTAGAACCTTTAGCACAATGTTGGATACAAGTTGCAAGAGTGGACGTTCTTGTCTTATTGATCTTATGGGGAAAGCATTCAGTCTTTTACCAGTAAGTATGGTGTTAGCTATGATTTTCTTGTAAATCCTCTTTATCAAGTTATCAAGTTGCTGATTTGTTGAGTTCTTGTCGTGGAAGGGTGTTAAAGTTTGTGAAATGATATTCTGTGACTGATAAATTTGGTTCTTTCCTGTATTCTATTAATATGGTATACATTACATTGATTGATTTTGGTGTGTTGAACCCCACCCTCCATTCCTTGGATAAATCATAGTCAGTAATGTACAATCCTTATACTGCTGGATTTCATTGGCTAGTCTTTGGCAAAGACTTAGTGACATTATGATTCGTGAGTGGTTATTTTGGGTGGTGGGTTAGATATGCATTCTCCAAATCCAATACTATGTTCTCTAACTGTAGTATGTATATTATCTTTCTCAAGGAAGTTACAGGCTTTCTGACAGCAGGAATAATATAATACTTTTCTCATTTATGCCATAACACTTTATACAGAGTTATTTGATATTTTTTGTTGTTTTTCACTTAATTAAGAGATTCTCTCCTAACTTTATGCCTCCCAATTATGTCTCCATTCTTTCCCTACTGTATCTGAGTCCTCTGTTTCATGTTCCCATCCTTATTTGTTGTTGGTATTTTTAAACTATCGCTCATTCCCATAGCCCATGACCTTCCCTTTTTGATTTCTCCTATCTTCTCAGCTATCTTTTCATCTTGAACTCTCTTTGGACTTCTAAACTCTGATAAAGCTTTCTCTTCTCTCTTGGGATTTAAGAGAGGCCCTTTGCCCTTTGTAAATTTCATACTACCTTTTACATTCAGTCTTAACTTGCACCCTCCTCCATTTTGCATTTTTACCTTTCTGTAGATGGCCACAGCACGCTTGCTGCTCAATTTTATACCCTGTGGTGGACATAGGTTTCTGTGTTTGTCTGTTGTAGCAAGGGCAAGAAGCAACGATTAGATGAAAAAACGTCAGGAAATATGAATATATTTCCACTGTAAATGAATATATAGCATGATCATTTGAGTACATTATAAGAATGGCAGAAGGGAGTGAGTTCACTCAACTCAGGAAGAGAAGGATTCAAATAGAAAATGAAGATATTGCTGCCAGAAATAGACTTTTTAGAGAGGTGTTTATGCTTTGACCTCATAGGAGGCTGTAACATAGTAGTAAATGGGAACCGGTCCTCAGTTTTACTTTTTGAGGGTTGATTTCATCTGGGGTGCCACATTCAATGAATACTAGCCACTGAGTTCATTTGACATTTCACAGGAGACTGAATTGTTAAACAAAAAGTCAGTTTGTGGCTGGGCATGGTGGCTCAGACCTGTAATCCCAGCACTTTGGGAGGCTGAGGCAGGAGGATCACTGGAGGCCAGGAGTTCAAAACCAGCTTGGGCAACATAGCAAGACCTCCATCTCTACAAAAAATTAAAAAATGAGATGGGTGTGGTGGTGCACACCTGTAGTCCTAGCTACTCAGGAGGCTGAGGCAGGAGGACCACTTGAGCCCAGGAGTTTGAGGCTGCACTGAGCCGTCATCATGCCATTGCTCTCCAGCTTGGGTGACAGAGCAAGATCCTGTCTCCAAAAAGTCAGTTTGTTATTTTCCATATAGGGACATCTTTTCTAGGTCCAAAGGAATAATTTACTGTCTACTTTTCATGTGTCTGTCTTTTCTTCCCTCCATTACTGGGTCAAGCAGTGTTTTTTATGAAAAAGGTATATAAGCCTTTGTAGGTTGACTGCTTCTAGATGACATTTTCAGGAATAGAGTGATGAATTACCTCCCTTTCCTTTGTCTCCCCTTTGCAAATGTTACCCTTTGTTGTAGGCAAAGGTTATGCTTTGCAAAGGTTATCCTTTGTTATAGTCAAAGGTTACCCTTTGTTATAGTCAAAGGCTATGCTTGGCCAGAAGCTACAGTTCAGAAAAATGTAAGCGAGCTAGATGTTGGTAACTTTGAGCCAGAATAGTCACAACCTACTTAGAGACCATTTTATTATCCAAGGTTAGAAAGTATTAACTCAGAACAAGGTCTTGTAGCTGAAAGCAGCATTGTCATTTAGAGAAATGGTCTAGAGGAGACATACTGTGAGCTGAGAAAAGAAAGAACCTCAGTTAATGGAGTTCACAGATTTATTCAAACAGCAAAGAGGTTTGGGAACCCCAGGATGAGGAGCATCAATCCAGAGAGCAAGAAGAAACATCCCTGGAGGTCCAAGCTGTGGTATTTATGGCCTGAGTGCATTATTGGTAACTACATTACATATGATGGATGATGGGTAATGCATCCATGCACAGTTTCTAGATATCTGACAAAAAGGGAACTTGTCCTTGAGATCCATTCATAAGATTGAGAGGTTACCGGGCCAAGAAGAAGATAAAGGAGACTGAGTACTCACATGAAACAGTCTCCCCCACCTGTATATTAAGCTCAGACCAACTGGATTATGTTAATCTCATTTATTTGTAGTTACCAGCCTGCATGGAACTCCTTGTGTCTGGGGCATATTGGGCCATCCAGACATAGTAGGGAGCTGAAAATATTTAGCGTGATGTTGAGGGTTACTCTAAGAATTAATGTTGAAGAGGTGAACAACATTTAAATTACTAAGAAGCTGGTATGCCATGCTAATGAGATTGACTTTATTATTGCCAGGGGAAGCTGATCAGGAGTTTAAAGCAGGGCTATATGTATAGTCGATCTGCTTTCTAGCAAGGTCATTGACAGCATGGGAAGAATTAAGGGTTGGTGAAATAGGAGCCAGGCAAAATAGACCAGCAGTTCCAAAATGGGAGTCTGTGGACTAGGGGAAGTCCGTGATAAAATTTCCACTAATTTGAAGTTAGAAAATGAAGGAAATGTGGTAGAAATCTATGTATATATGAGGTGTATATGTATACATAAGATGACCCACAGTTCTTGGAAACTTACGCATTGTTGTTCTTTCTCTTTTTGGCATAAAAATTATCTTTTATGAAGTAATCATGAGCCTTGTATGCTTTTGTTATAGTTATGCATTTGTTTTTGATGTCCTTTATTGGAAAATAAGAAGATGACCATGCCATATTTCTGTTCCTTTTGTCCACTGTTCATGTTTTAAAAACTGTTTGGTGAAATAGAAAAGATAGCTAACCAGTCTTGTATTAGTCAGGGTTCTCCAGAGGGACAGAACTAATAGGATATATATATATATGTGTGTGTGTGTGTGTGTGTGTGTGTGTGTGTGTGTATAGACACACATGGAAGGGAGTTTATTAGGGAGAATTGGCTCACACAATCACAAAGCAAAGTCTCACAATAGGTAGTCTGCCAGCTAGGGAAGAAAGAAGCCAGTAGTGGCTTAGTCTGAGTCTGAAAACCTCAAACGCGGGGAAATTGACAGTGTAGCCTTCATTCTGTGGCCAAAGGCCCAAGAGCCCCCAGCAAACCACTGGTGTAAATCCAAGAGTCTAAAGGCCAAAGAACCTAGAGTCTGATGTTCTAGGGCAGGAGGAACAGAGGGAAGCATCCAGCACAGGAGAAAGATGAAAGCCAGAAGACCCAGCAAGCAAAGATCCTACCTTGTCCCGCCTGGTATGTTTTAGTTGTGCTGGTAGCCAGTTGGATGGTGCTCACCCACATTGAGGCTGGGTCTTCCTCTCCCAGTCCACTGACTCAAATGTCAGACTCCTCTGGCAACACCCTCACAGACACACCCAGAAACAGTACTTTACCAGCTACGTAGGCATCCTTCAATCCAACAAAGTTGACACCTAATATTAACTATCATAAGTCTGCTAAGCTTTTCTGGATCATCTTTGGAAAATTGAGTGGAGGTTAAACCAGAACTTTCCATACTGCCTCTGGTTAAGGATTAGTCTCCCACTCCCCCCACCAGTCTTTCAGAGACAAATAAATGCTTCTGTTGCACATGACTAACACATAATTCATGCCTCATGTGACCCATTGATGGGTTCCAAACTGGTATAAACCTTGTGTGAAATGAGTTCGCTGATCGTATGCTTGGATGTCCTGGCAATGTAAAATGCTATATAAATTTTTAAATGTTTATTCTCAATTTCTGGACTTAGAGGCCAGTGAGAAAGAGTCCACAGATGGACACTAGCCCACAGACCCCCCTTTGAATTGTAGGGCATTAGACTGTCTTTATGGATCAAATCAGGAGTCTGTCAGCTTAGTGGGTTGAACAATTGAAGAGAATTTGTTGGCCCTACAGTCAAGAGTACCTTGGGGCAAAAGGCACTGCTTTTCCTGGGATATTGGGAGCTAAAGGGAACTCCATTAAGCCGTGGAGAGATAAGTAGTGTGATTGGACAAGAACTTGGGAGTGTAAAATTCTCAGAGGAATGACTGGAACCACCAAGAACCCTTCTTAAATAACATTTTTGCTTGTTTGATTGTTTTGATACTGAGTCTTGCTTTGTGGCCTAGGCTGGAGTACAGTGGCACAATCTCCGCTCACTGCAACATCTGCCTTCTGGGTTCAAGCGATTCTCCTGCTTCAGCTTCCCAGGTAGCTGGAATTACAGGCACCCACCACCACGTCCCGCTAATTACTGTATTTTTAGCAGAGATAGGGTTTCACCATGTTGGCCAGGCTGGTCTTGAACTCCTGACCTCAGGTGATCCACCCACCTCGACCTCCCAAAGTGTAGGGATTACAGGCGTGAGCCACCACACCCAGCCTTAAATAAGGGTTTTTATCATGTAATTGTGTTTTATGTGAACTATAATTTGTATTTCCCAGGTTGTTGCACTGTAGTAAAGATAGGCTCTTAAATGAACCTGGACCATGTTGTGTAGGGGCGCTGTGAAGAAAGTCTACAGAGTGAATTAAGGCAAAGTTGGCTAGGAGTCAAGCTTAGAAATCTCCAGTTTGGTACCCCTACTCCCCGCTGGAGTGTCCAATTTGGTTTCATGGCTGAAATCTCGATGTCCAGTTGTGATAGCATCAGTAACTCTGCCTGCTGCTGGCAACCTTGAGTATCCTTAATGGGGTGCACTGCACAATAGGCAAATGGTGGTGGGAGGCAGGTCGTAGAGAATGTTCAGAGTAAATTGCTGGCATGGCCTGCCATTTGCTACTGAGACCCAGATGTTTTGACTCCTCCCTTATGTGAGCAGTGGGCCTGTTATAAGGAACAGGGCTGTCCAGAAAGTCCTCAATAATAGAAATAACACATAGTTACACTACCATTTATTACATTCTTACCATGAACCAGGTCCTGCGATACAGACTTTATATGCTTTATCTCAGTCCTACAATAAGTGTGAGGTAAGGGGTTATTACTGTCATCATTTTACAGATGTATACTGGGTATGAGTGGTCAGAATTCAAACCCAGAGAGCGATGCCATGATTCACATGCTATTGTGATTGCACCACCTTTCTCATTCAGGTACCCCTATTGATGCTTTGTAACCTAAGCTAGGCTCTTTGAGGTCAGGGATCCCAAGCTTCTCATTCCTCCTTCTGTCCCTGCACTGCTGAAAGATATCCCAAGATCCTGCTCCCACATATGTATGGGCTGTAGCCAGCTACAGTTTCTATCTTCCCATGCTCAAGATTGGGAGTGGCTGAAGATCTTGCTCCTGAGCCTCTCTCTGGTGAGAGGTCAGAAACTGAAAGAAAAAATGGCGGTGAGAGAGAGAGGGCTTGGGGAGAACAACTGCAGCCTTGATCACAGCTCGGGGTGGGAAAGAGGGTTAGCGTCCACCATGTTTGTTGGGAATGGGTGGTACCTAAATGAATGTATGTGTGAGGATCACATTGTATATGTAGCAGAGTCAACTGTTGAGATACGCAGGTGTGTGAAGAAGGTGGTAACCACTTGGACTTCCTAAAACTTGAATTAGTTTTAAGCAATACAGTTGGATCTCAGTTTCATTTGATTATGACACTGGTATTTTGTAGGCTGAGACTACATAATTCATAGTGTGTTCATATATTATGAATCTTACAGGACAGTGAAAAATTTATCACAGTATTGTACCAATAAATTATAACTAAGCAAGATTTAAAGAAAAATATACCTCCATACCTCCAATTTTGATACTCCAGTAGATCCCCATTTTTATTTCTCTATGTCCATTGCTAACCCTTGTCCATATGTATACATAATTTAATCATAACAGATAAAATGTTACGTGTCTTTTTCATTACTATTATCTTAAGTATCCTCCCTTTCCCCCAATTCTGTATACCCTATAATTACTGTTTGTGATAACCCTTCTTGATTACCCGTGTGAGTACGTTTCTTTATTCCCTTCTCCAAACTGTGAATTGCTTTTAGGGTAGATACTGTGTCCTTTTTTTTTTTTTTTTTTTTAGACAGAGTCTCACTCTTTTGCCCAGACTGGAGTTGAAGTGCAGTGGCAAGATCTTGGCTCACTGCTGCCTCGACCTCCCAGGCTCAAGCACTCATCCCACTTCAGCCTCTCCAGTAGCTGCGACTACAGGCATGCACCACCACACCTGATTTAATTTTTGTATTTTTTGCAGAGATGAGATTTTGCCTTGTTGCCCAGGCTGATCTTGAACTCCTGAGCTCAAGCAATCCATCCATCTCGCCTTCCAAGGTACTGGGATTGCAGGCATGAGCCACTGTGCCCGGGTGAGACTGTGTCTTAATCACATTCCCCGCCCCACCATCCATCCAGTTGGTGTTAGTTCATTTTTATTAAAATGCATTGATGGGCATTAGGACATTTCTATCTGTGAGCTATTGCAAATAGTGGTGTTGTCAACAATGTCACGAATACAGTGTTTTTTTCCCTTACTTTTGAATGATTTGCTTGAAATAAATTCCCAAGAATGAGATTAACCAAATCCAAAAATGTAATTATTTTATGTTTTAAAAACATGCTGCAATATTGCCTTTTTAAAAGATTGTACCACTCTACTATTAGAAATGTATGAATACAGTACTTAATTTCAATCGTATCAACAATAAATATTACAATTTAAAAATTTAAAAGTTAATTGGTATGATTGTTTTTATTTATATTTCTTTTTTTTTTTTTTTTTTTTGAGATGGAGTCTCGCTCTGTTGCCCAGGCTGGAGTGCAGTGGTGTGATCTCGGCTCACTGCAAGCTCCGCCTCCCAGGTTCATGCCATTCTCCTGCCTCAGCCTCCCAAGTAGCTGGGACTACAGGCGCCCACCACCACGCCCGGCTAATTTTTTGTATTTTTAGTAGAGACGGGGTTTCACCATGTTAGCCAGGATGGTCTCGATCTCCTGACCTTGTGATCTGCCCACCTCGGCCTCCCAAAGTGCAGGGATTACAGGGATGAGCCACCTCACCCAGCCTTATATTTCTTTACTATAATTAGTGAGGTTGAATTTATTGTTAGTTTACTAATTTTAATTCCACAGTGAAAAATTTCTCTTTGTGTCATGTGCCTTTTAATATAGTAAATTCTTAATGTTATACCTAAGAATTTGAGATATTTAATGCAATATATAAAAACCCATTGTTGGCCAAGTGTGGTAGCTCACACCTGTAATCCCAGCACTTTGGAAGGCCAAGGTGGGTGGATCACCTGAGGGCAGGAGTTTGAGACCAGCCTGGCCAATGTGGTGAAACCCTATCTCGACTAAAAATACAGACACACACACACACACACACACACACTAGCTGGGCTTGGTGGCATGTGCCTGTAACTCCAGCTACTTGGGAGGCTGAGGCAGGAGAATCGCTTGCACTGAGCTGCGGAAGTGGCAGTGAGCCGAGATTGCGCCACTGCACTCCAGCCTGGGTAACAGAGCGAGACTCCATCTAAAAACGAAAAAAAAAAAAAAACAAAAAAACCCAAAAAACCCATTGTTAATCAATCTTCAGAAAAGTGATACCTACTCATTTCTACTTTATGCTATATTTAGCAAATATAACTTGATTTAAAAGCATCTAACCACCTGGAATTTTTTTTTAAATACCTAGAAGTATTCCCATAAGTAAATAAGTATTCTGAGACCCGTTGATTTATGATGGCCCTCATAATCATGTGTTTAAATTCTAACATAAAATAGGATTGATTTCCAGGCTTTCTATTTTGCTCCATTAATCACTGAATCTTTTTTTCTTTCTTCACAGCAGTATGTTAAACTATTAATTATTAGTTGGTTAGAGATTGTTTTAATTTCTGGTGGGACTATTATCCATTCATTGAGTGTATTTCAAGTACATTTGTTTCAACATTCCCTGTACTTTCTTAAATATTTAAAATACTTCATAATTTTAAAGTGTAAGAATACATACCATGTAACCATCACCCAGATTTTAAAAAATGTTAATCTGTTATGCACTCATTTATTTTTCCACACTCTTTTCCTTTTTTCCAAATACTTAAACATTTTTAGAGCACTTTTAGGTTCACAGCAAAATTGAGAGGAAAATACAGAGATTTCCTGTATATCCGTTACTCCAACACATGCGTAGCTTCCCCAGTTATTAACATCTCTTACCCGAGGGTACACTTACTGCAATTGATGACCCTACATTGACACATCATTATTACCCAAAGTCTATAGTTCACCTTAGTGTTTGCTTAGCTCTGTCGCCCCGCCTGGAGTGCAGTGTCACGATCTCGGCTCACTGCAACCTCCGCCTCCTGGGTTCAGGTGAGTCTTCCGCCTCAGCCTCCCCAGGAGCTGGGACTACAGGCACGCACCACCATGCCTGGTGAATTTTTTGTATTTTGGTAGAGATGGGGTTTCACCATGTTGCCCAGGCTGGTCTCGAACTCCTGAGCTCAGGCAATCCACCCACCTCATGCTCCGAAAGTGCTAGGATTATAAGTGTGAGCCACCGTGCCCAGCCTTGTTATAATCATTATTATATATGTATAAATTTAGTACCATACAGAATATTTTCACTACCCTAAAAAAAATCCTCTGTCCATACACATTTCTCATGGTTATATTGAGCTTATCAAATCTTAACATTGAGAAAGTGAGAGGGAACATTGTATAACAGCATTAATATGAAGCATTATTGTGAAGTTCTTTTTCTCCCTATTTTACTGACTGACTTCTCCTTTACTTCATCTTTTGTTAAAGCCAAGAATCATGTTGATTACTGTGGGGATAGATCTCCACTGAGGAAAAAGCACAAAGACCCTGCCTCACAATTATGAAGCTCAAAGAGCACTTGCCAGTTGTGAGGTCAAATTTGTGACCCAAAAAACTAGTTTCTTCTTCCATCCAAACAGTGGTAGATTTATAAAGTGGATTGGAGGGAGAGTTTGGGGGAAATGATCCCTGCTACCTCTCTCCCTTCCTGGGTAATTCAGGGGAAGAAGTGGGATGGGAGACCTAATCCTGTCATGTCCTCAAGTGAGGTGACTGAACTGAGAGCCAAGTTCCCACATCTCTGGAGTTTGCTTATTATGAGCATCAGAACCAACAGGCTACACTTCTGCAAAGATGTTGGGAAAGAATGGCAGCAGAGGCCTTTTTTTTTTTGGTGGTGGTGGTGGTGGTGGTTTGAGACCGAGTCTTGTTCTGTTGCAAGGCTGGAGTGCAGTGGCGCAATGTCGGATCACTGCAACCTTCACCTCTCAGGTTCAAGTGATTCTTCTGCCTCAGCTTCCTGAATAGCCTGTAATAATACAGGCACCCGCTACCACGGCCAGCTAATTTTGTATTTTTAGTAGAGACGGAGTTTAACCATGTTGGCCAGGCTGGTCTCGAACTCCTGACCTCAGGTCATCCACCCGCTTCAACCTCCCAAAGTGCTGGGATTACAGGCAGGAGCCACCGTGCCCAGCTATGAGAGACCATTCTTTGCCTGCCATGTCTTAGCCATGATTGTTTCTGCTAAGTGGAGTTTGGCATGGGGGGGTTACAGTGTTTCCAGTAGGCATAAGGTACGCTATGGAAACGGGATCCTAAAGTGGTTTGGAAGACCCACAGACTTCTCTGTAGTGAGAGGAAGCTATTAGAGCTTTTGGAGTAGTGAGAACGAGTGGCTTGCCTCAGTAGTATTGCCTATGCCAAGAAACTGCTCAGATCTAATTGGGACATGAATCTAATAAGCCACACCACAAAAGAATCTGCATTGCAGGCCATATTAGTCTGTTTTCACACTGCTGATAAAGACATACCTGAGGCTGAGTAATGTATAAAGAAAAGAAATTTAGTGGAGTCACAGTTATATGTGGCTGGGGAGGCCTCACAATCATGGCAGAAGGCTAAAGGCACGTCTTACATGGCAGCAGGCAAGAGAAAATGAGGACCAAGCAAAAGGGTTTTCCCCTTATAACACCATCAGATCTTGTGAGACTTATTCACTACCATGAGAACAGTATGGGAAAAACCACCCCCATGATTCAATTATCTCCCACTGTGCCCCTCCCATGACACATGGGAATTACGGGAGCTACAGTTCAAGATGAGATTTGGGTGGGGACACAGCCAAACCATATCACAGGCCATCCATGCCAAGGAGCCAGACACCAGACCAACAACTTGAAGGAAGGAGAAGCCCTGAAATACAGTTTGAGCTGGAGAGTTATTGAGATGATACATAAAACAATTCCTTGACAGCACCATATTTACTGGATTAGACTTC
Organism: Piliocolobus tephrosceles; assembly: GCF_002776525.5. Lineage (NCBI taxonomy): Eukaryota > Metazoa > Chordata > Mammalia > Primates > Cercopithecidae > Piliocolobus > Piliocolobus tephrosceles. The sequence continues at coordinate 93,712,742 of NC_045435.1, read as the reverse complement.
AATAAAGTTTTTTTTTTTTTTTTTTTTATTTTTTTCTCCAGGCAGAATGAGATCTCAGAAGTGTCTGTGCAGTTATAACAAAAATAGTAGTTTACTTTTACTGAGTTTTGTAGCACAATGGGAACTGAAACAACATTAATAGCAATGCTAGGAAGTGAGTTACGTTTTTATGAACTTCACCCCAAAGTTGCAGCTAATAGGGATGTAATAGACCAGTTCTGTGTTTTAAAATACCATTCAGAATGTTTCAGCTTAAGATGATGAGTTGAGCACAGACATCCAACTCTCTAACTCCCCACCCTTGTGGCCTGATGTTGATCTGAAAAGAATAAAAGACTACGTAAAGAGGAGAGTGAATCTCAACATACCACTTGTCTGAATCTGTTAGTGCTGCTATAACAGGATACCTGAGACTGAGTAATTTATAAAGAACAAAAATTTTATTTCTCATAATCATGGAGGCTTGGAAGTCCACTAAAGGCACTAGAAGGTTTGGTATCTGGTAAGGGTGTGGTCTTTGCTTCAAAGATAGTACCTTAACGCTGCATCCTCTGGAGGGGAGAAATGCTGTCTACTCAGAAGGTGGAAGGGCAAAAGGGAACCAAACTTCTTCCATCAAGCCTCTTTATAATAGCATTAATCAATTCCCTCATGACCTACACACCTCCCAAAAGACCCCACCCCAGCATGTTCCTTTGGAGATTAAATTTCCAACACATGAATTTGTGGGACACATTCAGACCATAGCACCACCTTATTGCTTCTAATTGATGACTTTCTTCAGGCTGGTGTAGATGGGTCTGGACTGAAGTCTTCTTTGAGAAAGACTCAAGACCTTTTCTGAGAAAGTTTACAGTAATTAGAGTATATCCACGCAAGATTTTACTAATGTCCCTGAGTTTGGAGGCACTAGATAGAGCATGCTAAGTTACTGTGGAGGAATCAAATGAGAATGTCAATATTTGTTGCAAAAGCCCGGTAGCAGTAGAAGCTCTGCTAAACAAAGCCTAAGAAGGTTAGGCCTTTTCTCTAACATGGAGCAATAGTAAAAGGAAAGAAACTACATGCAACAAGGCCTGAGGTCAGTGTGTGGTGGATCGGTGGCCTCAAATACAAGAGAAACCACTGGGCTTCCTCAGTGACAGTTTTTACCAAATTCTTTTTTTCCTGTGAGTGGGCCAGATTTCTTTGTATGCTTTGTAATTTTGTTGTTGTTGCTGTTGAGAACAAGACATTCTGAATATTAACTCCAGAGTGGTAACTCTGGAAATTTGATTCTTTTACTACTTAAGAATTGTTTATTTTTGCTTGTTGAGTCCTGCAGCCATCTATTTGTGTCTTTTCTGAACTATTTTTGCAAGATGTGTATTCCTTATTTGTGGTCACTGAAGTTTCTGATCCATTATCGGTGGTCAACCAGTCACCAAAACAAGACTGCTTACCCAACCCCCCACCCCCAGGCAGTCTGTTCCTTCACTGAGCAACCTGGTTGTTTTAAGTATCTGATCAGGTTCCAGATTTCTGAATTAGTTGATTCCAATTGCTCTTTCCAGCCCAGTGTTTGCTTTGGCGGAAAGACCAACTCCTAGAGCTTCCTATGCCGCTATTTTGTGTGGTCACTTGTCCTGAATAATGTTTTATAGTTTTATGTGTAGCATTTTAAAGATCTTTTGATGGATTTATTCCTAGATACTTGACATTTTAATGCTATTATAAATTGCACTGTGATAGGCAAAATAATGCCTCCCCCCAAATATGTCCATGCCCTAATCTCTAGAATCCATGAATATATTGCCTTATACATATTATACATGGCAAAAGAGACTTTGCAGATGTGGTTAAGGCTAAGAACCTCAAGATGGGGAGATTATCCTGGATTATCTGCATGGGCCCAATCTAATCTTCTGAGACCTTGAAACTGGAAATCCTTTCCTGACTATAGTCAGAAAGGTATGTGACTTCGGAAGAAGACGAAAGTGATGCAATGTTACTGGTTCTAAGGACGGAGGAAGAGAATCATAAGCCGGAAAAGGTAAGAAAATAGATCCTCCACTAGAAGCTCCAGAGATCAATACAGCCCTGCTGATATCTTGATTTTAGCCTGATGACACCTGTGTCAGACTTCTGATTTATTGAACAGTAAGATAATAAATTTGTCTATACATTAAAAAAATTTAAAGCAGTAAATTTGTTATAATTTGTTATGGCGGTGACAGAAAATAAATACAAGTGGATTTTTAAAAATTTAATTTGGCCAATGTTACTGTTATGTAGAAATATAATTGCCATTTTTATATTGAGTTTATATCCATCTATCTTACTAAACTACTAATTCTCATAATTAATTTGTAGATTACTTTAGATTTATATCATTTGTAAATCACAATTCTGTTTCTGTCTTTTAAATCCTCATACTTTTTGTTTATTTCTTTTATTAAACTAGCTAGAACCTCTGTTACCATGCTGAATAGCAGTGATGATAGTGAGCTTTCTTGCCTTATTCCCAATCTCAATAATTTCATTATTAAGTATGATCTTTACTGTAACTTTTCATTATTATTATTATGCTTTAAGTTCTAGGGTACATGTGTACAACATGCAGGTTTGATACATAGGTATACATGTGCCTTGTTGGTTTGCTGCACCCATCAACTCGTCATTTACATTAGGTATTTCTCCTAATACTATCCCTCTCCCATCCCTACTGCAACTTTTAATAGATACTCTTTATAAGATGAAGGGGAATCCCTCTGCTTCTAGTTTTAGCAAGGTTTTTCCTCCCTCCCTACCTCCGTCCCTCCCTCCCTCCCTGCCTCTCTTCCTTCCTTCCTTCCTTCCTTCCTTCCTTCCTTCCTTCCTTCCTT
>NC_045435.1:93657171-93709868 GCF_002776525.5 Piliocolobus tephrosceles | reverse complement strand
TTCCTTCCTTCCTTCCTTCCTTCCTTCCTTCCTTCCTTCCTTCCTTCTCTTTTCTTCTCTTTTTTTGAAACAGAGTCTTATTCTGTAGCCCAGGCTGGAGTGCAGTGGTACAATCACAGCTCACTGCAGCTTCAGTTTCACAGGCTCAAGCAGTCCTCCTGCCCCAGCCTCCCAAAAATTGGAACTATAGATACGTGTCACCATGCCCAGCTAATTTTTTTATTTTTATTTTTAGTGGAGATGAAGTCTCACTATGTTTGTTGTCCAGGTTGGTCTTGAACTCCTGAGCCCAAGTGATCCTTCCTCCTTGGTCTCCCAAAGTGCTGGGATTAGAGGTGTGATCCACTGTGCCCAGCCAGTAAGGTTTTTGCCTTCATTTATAATTAGGAAAGAGAAGAAGGTTGAATTTTATCAAACGCTCTTTGGAAATCTATTGCAATGAACATAGGATTTTTATCCTTTAATCTAATAATGTAGCTGATTACATTGATTGATTTGTTATGTTAAATCTTTCATCCCTGAAATAAACTAATATTGGTAATGATATATTAGCTCCCTCTCCCCTTTTTGAAAATTGATGTTTGATTTACTATTTGTAAATATGTATATTGTATAGTATTATATAGCAAACTTGCCTGTATTTACTACTATATCTGCATCTCCAAATTTTGTTGCCTTCATAACAAATATGTATACTATATTGTATACTATAGAGTGTTTTGGCATCCATGCTCACGAATGATATTGGGCTCTAAATTTTCTTTTTATACCATCCTCATAGGGTTTTGTGCTATCAAGATTGTGATAGCCTCATACAATGACTTGGGGAGGATATACGTTTTTCTTTCTTTCTCTGAAAGACTTTATAATAAAGATTGGCATTGTTTCTTCCAAGTTAATTTTGTGGAAGCCCAATTGAATGCTTCTGGGGATGGAGATTTCTTTGTAGGAAGATTTTAATTATTGATGCAGTCTGTTTCATACGACGATTTCAGATTTTTAAAATTTCTTTCTGTTGTACTTTTCTGAAAAAATTTTCATTTCCTGTTTAAATTATAAATGTAGTGGCATAAAGTTATTCATATCATCTTATTTTCTTTTTAATTATTATAGAATCTGCAGTTATGTCTTTTTCATTCATGATATAGGTTATTTGTGACCTCTCATTTTTCTTGATCAATCTCATTAGAAGTTTATCCATGTTATTAGTCTTTTCAAAGGACTTTAAATTTCACTTTAATCTTCTTTATTGTATGTTTGTTTTCCCTTTTATTAATTTTTGCTCTCATCTTTACTAACTTCTTCCTTTTATCCTTTGTTTTTGCTTTTCTTTTTATAACTTCTTGGGCTAGTGTTTAACTCTTTAGTTTTCCACCTTTTATTTTTTAATATATGAATTGAGGCTGTTAACTTCTCTGTATTTACTGCTTTGTCTGCATCTCCAAATGTTATCATCTTCATTTTCATTCAGTTCCAAAAATTTTCTAATTTATATTATGAATATATTCTTTGATCTATTTATTATTTAAAAGTGTATTTCTTAATTTCCAAATACATGAGAATTTTCTACTTATTTTCTGTACCTGATTTCTAGCTTGGCTGAATACTTTGTAAATAATATACTCTTATGATTTCAATCCTTTGAAATATGTTGAGACTGTACAATGGACGCTTAATTTTAAGAAATGTTCCATACTTGAAAATAACATATGTATTTTGCAATTTTTGGTTGCAGTATTCTCTAAAGATCCATTAGGCCAACTTTGTTTTATATTCTTCTTATCTCCTATACCTTGACTCAATATTTGTCTGATTGTCCTATCTGTTATTTTAACCTCTCCTATTGATTCTAGATGTGTCCATGTTTCCTTGTTTGCTTGATAAACTTGGAGGCCATGTTTTCAAGTCTGTAGAGGGCCTAATGAGTTGGAGCTGCCATGACTGAAATGTCAGTAGATGGGTAGGCTTCATGCCACTGTCTGTGGTCCTGAAATGTGCTCAAGATCCATTTTTAATTTTTTCTCTTAACCTGGGGCAGCAGTGCTTCCTATGGATTCTTGCAGGGATTCTGAGACTGGGTAGGGGAAAGGTAACAAGTTGGGGAGAGAGGAGAGAGGAGAGAAACAGACAAGGGGTCAGGAAAGCAGAGTTGCCAAAGGATTACCAGGGAGGAAAAAGAGAGGTCATTATTTTGAAATGTTTTCAAATATTCCTGGTTGCCAAAAAGGGAATTATTACTCTTGCAGAGAATGTTTTGAGGGCTTTGCCCTATTGCTTCCAACCATGCCTTCAAATGCTGTCCTTATGAAGATGGGTATTTTGTATTTCTCAAACACAGCAGAAAGCTCAGCTTCTTGCTCTGTGAAGTCTAGAGGTGACCCTGCTCAGACTCCATGCACAGCATCCTGTTCTCTTTGACTAGAATTCCTCTCTCCAACCCCCAATTTATAGTCCATCTGGAGAACTACTCATCCTAAACACTCTTTTGACTCAGAAGCCCTGGAGGCCTTAGCTCTTCAACTCAGGCAAGTTGAATTCCTCTTTCTCCTCCAGCTATCAAGAGAAGCCTGCTAATTCCTTTCTTATAGCTCTGGTTATATTATTCATGTTCGTAACTGTCTGTTGCCCACCTAGAGATACTTGCGGGCAGAGGACTGGTGTTCTAGTCATCTTTGTCACCCTAGCCCCATACACAATTATTGGCACATAGGAGGTACTTAATACATGTTGAATCAAGGAGTGAGTGAAATGATTTCTGAAGTCAGTGGATATATCGTATATTGAACAGTTGAATCACTTTCATATTAGTTTGCTCAAAAACATTTATTAAGCTCATTCTCCATGCCGAGCATCATGATTGGTGCTAAGATTACATCTTTGAATAAACTGTCCTCTTATTGTTCAGGAAAACCCATAAGTAGATAGGCAGCCATATATGGTAGAAGACAGGAACTGTGGCAAGAAATATGTTTTTATAAACCCCACATTGAGAGTTCAGCTGGCAGTAAATCGGAGTAGGGTGGGGTTTGTACAGGTTAAAGTATATAAAATGCCGTGACAAGAGATTGAATTACAGCCTGATTATGAAGTTAGGAGGCCCAAAATACAATGGGCACATATCCACAGATCTTGTTGAGGAACAGATGGAGGGATCAACTGTGCTCACTGCCCTTTGTTTATCTTATTTCTCTCTCCACTCCTGTGAAGCCTGGACATTACACAGTAACTAGGAAAGACTCACGGCTGAATCCAGGCATAGAATGACTTCCATATGGAATGTTGGCCACTTGGTGGTGCTATTTGCTTCTTCAAATTCTCGTTATAGTTCTTTCTTGTATCCTTCATTCTGAGATCAGCCTGGATGTGTCAGACCCTGCCTGCCAGGCTTAAAGCTCAGTGCATTTCTTCCCTTTTATTCCTGCTAACGGGATTGCTGGCCATGACTGGTGAGAAGAGGAATCAAGGAACCCATTACTATGAGTTCTCAGGATTCATCTTCAAATCTCAAATGATGTGGTCAGTTAAACCAAATTAAAAACAAGCTCTTGTTAAAAGCAAGTTAAAAACAAACTCTTGACCTTGAGAAGAAATGATTGGTATTAGGAAGACTGTTGAGCTGATACTGCCCTTCATTCATTCTCTACCCTGGTGCTTGGCTACAGGAGCAAAGTAAGAAAATAATCACAGCTTTATTGAGGGCTCTATGAGCAAGGCTTGGTGAGGATGGAAGAGAAAGGGGCTATCATTTGATGAGAACCTACTAGGTGTTGAGCTCCTTACATTCATTGCCTAGTTGAAACTTTCTAACAACTTCATGTATAGGCGTTATCCTGATTTTAAAAAAATAGATGTGGACACTGAACCTGGAGAAGGTGTGTAATTTGTCCAAGGTTGCACAGGCAAAGGGGCAAAATCCAGTTTTAAACTCAGGACTGTTTCCACAGCTCCAAGTTCCCTTTCTTCATGGGATTTGTAAGCTGGAGCCCCTGCCACTGTAGCATTTGTAATTTACTTTGGAGAACAAGATTCCTGAAAGTATGTTTAATAAAAAAAAGATGTCCAGCTATGTGCAGCAGCTCACGCCTATAATCCCAGCACTTTGAGAGGTCAGGGCGGGAGGATAGCTTGAGGCTAGGAGTTTGAGACTAACCTGGACAACATGGCAAGACCGTGCCTCTAAAAAACAAAATTAGCCTGGCGTGGTGGCATGCACCTGTAGTCCATGCTACTCAGGAGGCTAAGGTGGAGGATCGCTTGAGCCCAGGAGTTTGAGGCTGCAGTGAGCTGTGATGGCGCCACTGCACTCCAGCCTGGGCTTATACAGACTGAGACCCTGTCACAAAAAAAGAAAAGAAAAAAGACGTCAACAACTTAATATTAATGAAAGAGATATCTTTGCTGACATGTAAATGGTCACAATATATTGTTAAGTGAGAAAAAGCAAGCTTGAGACTAGCAAGGTAGTATTTAGCAGAGGCAAATAGTGAGATTTACTGTACCCTCCACCCAGATCACGGTAGCACAGAAGGCTTCCTCAAAGTTTTCTTACAGTCAGTCTCCTCCCAAGGGTTAGTTACCATTATGATTTCTATTACTATAGGTTAGTATTATCTATTCTACATATAAATAAAACCATTTAATATATACTCTTTTATGTTTAGATGCTTTCACCACAATATATCTGTGAGAGTTATGCATGTTGTCTTATGTAGCAGAGGCTTTTTAAAATTGCTGAATACTCTTCCATTGACTGAATATACCGCAAGTTGATGGATATTTGGTTGGTTTTAGATTTGGGACTATTGTGAATAAAGTTCATATGGACATCCTTTTATATGCCTTTGGGATAACTTATTCAGTACTCCTTTTTGGAGATATATATATGTATATGTAAATATATACATATATACAATATATGTATATGTATGCTAAACATATGCCTATACTATAATAAAACAATTCCATTCCCATATATATGTATGTGTATATATGTAAATATATAGCCTGTATGAAAAAGCAAGCTTGAGACTAGCATGATCAATTTGGTCGTAATATACACTTCTTTTGATCATAATATACGCATATGTAATATGCACATACATATATATGGGAATGGAACTGTTATAGGGTAGGCAATTGCATTTTTTACATTTTGAAGGGTTGTGACAACCCTGCATTGAGCAACCCTATCAGCGCCATTTTTCCAACATCATGTTCTCACTTTGTATCTCTGTATCACATTTTGGTAATTCTTGCAGTATTTTAAAGTCCTTCATTGTTATTAAATCTGTTATTGCAATCTGTGATCAATGATCTTAGTTGTTAGTATTGTAATTGTTTCAGAGCACCGTGACCTTCACCCATATAAGATGGCAAACATATTCAGTAAATGTTGGTGTGCTCCACCAAGCAGTCATTTTCTCCATCACTCTCCCACTCCTCAGACCTTAATCATATTTAAATTAAGCCAACTAATAACTATAAAATGGCCTCTAAGTGTTCAGGTGAAAGGAAGAGTCACACATCTCTTACTTCTAATTAAAAGCTAGAAATGATTAAGCTTAGTGAAGATGGCATGTGAAAAGTCAAGACAGGCCAAAAGTTGGGCCCTTGCCCCAAACAGCCAATTTGTGAATGCAAAGAAAAAGTTCTTGAAGGAAATTAGAAATGCTACCCTAGTGAATTCATGGAAGTGAAATAACCTTAAGTTTTAGTGGTCTGGGTAGAGGATTAAACGAGACACAAAATTCCCTTAAGCCAAAGCCGAATCCAGAGCAAGATCCTAACTCTCTCCAGTTCTATGAAGGCTGAGAGATGAGGAAGCTGCAGAAGAACAGTTTGAAGCTAGCAGAGGTTGGTTTGTGAGGTTTAAGGAACGAAGCTGTCTTCATAACATAAAAGAGCAAGATGAAGCAGCAAGTGCTGACAGAGAAGCTGCAGCAAGTTATCCAGATCTAGCTAAGATAATTGATGAAGATGTCAACACTAAACAACAGATTTTCAGTGCAGATGATACAGCCTTATGTTGGAAGAAGAGGACTTTCATAGCTAGAGAGGAGAAGTCAATGCCTAGCTTTAAAGCTTCAAAGTGCAGGCTGACTCTCTTGATGAGCTGATGCTGCAGGTGACTTTAAGTTGAAGCCAGTGCTCATTTACCATTCAAAAACAATCCTAGGGCCCTTCAGAATTAAGTGAAATCTGCTCTGCCTGTGCTCTATAAATGGAACAACACCTAGATGACAGCACATCTGTTTACTGAATATTGGTTTACTGAATATTTTAAGCCCGCTTTGATATCTGTTACTCAGAGAAAAAAGATTTCTTTCAAAATATTACTGCTCATTAACAATGCACCTAGTCATCCAGGAGCTCGGATGGAGATGCACAAGGAGATGAATTCATGTTGTTTTCATGCCTGCTAACAAAACATCCATTCTGCAGCCCATGGACCAAGGAGTAATTTCAACTTTCAAGTCTTATTATTTCAGACATACATTCTGTAGGACCATAGCTGCCATAGACGGTGATTCCTCTGATGGATTTGGACAAAGTAAATTGAAAACCTCCTAAAAAGGATTCACCATTCTAGATGCCATTAAGAACATTCATGACTCATGGCAGGAGGTTAAAATATCAACATTAAGAAGAGTTTGGAAGAAGTTGATTCCAACCCTCATGGATGATTTTGCAGGGGCTCAAGCCTTCAATGGAGGAAGTCACTACATATATGTGTGTGTATACATATTGCTGGATTTATTTGTTCATACTTTGTTTTAAGACTTTTGTGTCTATGTTCCTGAGAGGTAAGGGCTTATAATTTTTCCTCCTTGTAATGTTATTGTTAGGTTTTGGTATCAGGGTCTCATCAAATGAATTGGAAAGTGTTCCTACTTTTCTTTCATCCTCTGATAAGGTTTGTATTATTTCTTTCTTAAATATTTGGAAGAATAAACCAGTGAAGCCACCTGGGACTAGAGTTTTCTTTGTGGGAAGGCTTTTAATTTTGAATTCAATATCTTTAATTATATTCAAATTTCTATTATTCTTTTGCTACTTTTGGTAAGTCGTGTTTTTCAGAGTATTTGTTCATTTCACCTATCAAATTTATTGGCATGAAGTTGTTCATAATATCCTTTTATGTTTTTAATGTCTGTTGTAATCACTCTGCCAGGTGAGATGGAACCATCCACCCACCCATGCATCCAAAATTGGATTGGGTATCAAAACTGATGGTGCCACACATGTACAAAGAGGATATGAGGGAATTTTTACTTAAATATTGAGGCTTTCTGGGGAGGGCCAGGAAGGCACCCAAGCCAGTCTGAAAGTAGGTTAAAAGAACAAGGAAGGGAGAGTGGCTTGAAGTTTAATTGTGGTTATGGGGTAAAATTGGGGTGAGGGTTCCCAGTGTGCCTGCAGGGGCTTACATGGTTTCAACTTGCTGCTAGCACCAAAGGAGGAAGCCCACAGGTGTCCTAATAGGCTTGTCCAGGTGTGGGCAAGAGGGTAAGAGGAAGAGGGGGGAATCAAAAGTGTTGGCTGTCAAACGTCAATAGTGGAGTTAGACTATTACAGTGTCTGTAAGATCTGTAGTGGTGAGGAGATAATAAATCTTTATATTCACAGAAATAATACTTACCTAGTTGCCTGCACTTGGAACACAAGACAAATAAGTATGAAAATGAGATACTGATATCTTAATGTTTGGGGCTTGGCCAGTGAATTAGTCTTTAAATGTGATATATCTTTTCTGGTTATGCTGTGACTGTTTGCAAGTGAGAACTAGTGTTAGAATTCCAGAAAAAGTACAATTATTTATACTATTCAGTTATAAATAAGTAATAAGCTTAAATAATATGTTTTATCTAAATTCTTCTAATTGCTTGAAAAAGTGGAGAGAGAAATTTTATATTTTCTTTGATAAGAAGCTTATAAATGATAAATGGCTTGCCCACAGTACAACCTTCTGAAGCAGTAATTTTAGACCTAAGATTTTGAAACACAGTGTCAGAAATGTATTTAAAATATTTAAATAATAATTAAATTATTTTAACATTAAAATAATTGCACATGTTTATAGTGGATTGGTGTGAAAGAATTTCATGCTAGCTGTGAGGTAATGGTCATGTGCCTTGGGGTCTGAATTTTCTCTGGTTTGACAGAGTCTTTCACTCTTGTCTCTCAGGCTGGAGTGTGATGGTGGAATCTCGGCTCATTGCAACTTCCACTCCGCCTCCCAGGTTCAAGAGATTCTCCTGCCTCAGCCTCCTGAGTATCTGGGATTACAGGCAACTGCCACTGCGCCCAGCTAATTTTTGTATTTTTCGGTAGAGACAGTGTTTTGCCATGTTGGCCAGGCTGATTTTGAACTCTTGACCTCAGGTGATCCACCCGCCTTGGCCTCCCAGAGTGCTAGGATTGCAGGCACAAGCCACCACACCCGGCCAGGGATGTAACTGTGTTTTTTTTGTTTTTGTTTTTGTTTTTTGACAGAGTTTTGCTCTGTTGCCCAGGCTGGAGTGCAGTGGCGCCATCTCGCTCACTGCAACTTCCGCCTCCTGGGTTCAAGCAATTCTCCTGCCTCAGCTTCCTGAGTAGCTGGGATTACAGGCGCCCGCCACCACGCCGGGCTAATTTTTGTATTTTTAGTAGAGACGGGGTTTCATGATATTGGCCAGGCTGGTCTTGAACTCCTGACCTTGTGATCCACCTGCCTCAGCAACTCTTAAACAAGGTCCCAATCTTCCAGGAACAAAGTAAGTCACCAGGAGAAGTAAAGAATAGTGGGATTATGAGGCCCTAATTCATTCGCCTATAATTTGCTGTCCTTTCCTTAGAGTTCTCCAATTTGCTCCTCTTTGCCAGTGTGTCTGATCTTTGGTTGACTCAGATATGATTCCTCTCTAGCCAAGGAAAGGACAAAAATCCATTTTCCTCTTTCCCCAAGTCCATAAGTGATGGAGTCTAGATTTTTAGCCTCAGTTTATCCGTCTATAAAATGGAGAATGTAATACAATGGAAAATATAACAGCTACTTCATGGGGCTGTTAAATATATTTCAAAAATTAAATATACATGAAAATACTTTGCACTATACTTGGTGCATTGTGGATGCTCAGTAAGTGTATCAGTTGCTGGTTGAATCCATCTGTTCTGAAAGTGGATATGACTGATATATCCAGTGGGCTTCCTTTAATCTAGGGTGACCAACTGTCCTGGTTTGCTCAGTGCTGTTCCGGTTTAACATTGAAAGTTCCATGTCCCAGGGAACCCCTGCTTGGGACATGGAAAGTTCCAGTTTTTGGTGCTGGTTGGGGAAGACTGGGAGAAAAGTACATAAACCACATTGCTGCCCCAAAAATAGGGGCTGAAAGCAATACTAGTTTTAGTGTCAAATGGATAAGGTATAGATTATCTGCCTTTTGTAGCTGCTCTTTCTTATTTTTCCCTTGACCACCGATGCTGACAACCATGATTTGTGGTTCACAGTAATGGAGTATTCATTGTAGCTTCACTCCAAGTGATGTGACCTAAGGGTCCATCTTAAGTGTGTTGTAATGGTGAGTGTTAACAGTCTGTTTTTGATTTTGTCCGTGGATCAGCTGTTGAACTTTGTGTGGAGATAGTGCTGGTTTAATTTTTAACATTGTGAATATTATGGCCATGTTTTCTAAGAGTTCAGATATTGAAAATAAGAATTATTATTATACTATTGCCAGCATGACCCAGATATCACTGCAAAAAAAGACTAAATAACTTATTTTAATGATAGATGAAAGGACACATCCAGCCAGATCAGGGAGGTGAATAACAGAAACAAAGCATATTGTACCCTGTTATGGAAAGAATTTGGGATTGGGCGTGGTGGAGAAGGAGATATGAAAATGCAGATAGAGACTGAATCTCACAAGTCTAGGATAAGAAATTCAAATACTTCTAATCAATCAAAACTATTTTTTCCCTTCTCTTGCCCAAAAGACATCAATGTTCAGTAGAACATAGAGGCCACTGAATTAGCTTGGGCATACCACATGAATGAACAAACATGCATTATTGTGTTGTTCCTTTGATTGCTCTATGAAACCGAGTAAGGTTTTTTCCCTGATTATAGAAGTTGCAACTAAAAAGTCCTGTGGGCTTTTAGAGGGGGAAACTGCTGTGTTAGCCCCCTAGCATATAGAGCTGATTCTGTCAAATCTTACCAATGATCATACTTTCTACCATACATTAAGTGATGTGTCAAATCATAGCAACAAAAAATGTCCCTACCTATTAGGTAGTTTGATTTGAAAAACGAGGTTTCAAATCATTTTTTAAATTTCTATTAAGATCTTAATAAAACTACAGAAAACACAAAAGGTAATTGGTATTGTGTTCAAATACAAACTAGACTTTACTCAGCAATCTGCCTATTCAGCAGATAGTGCAAATACAAATTTTGGCAAATTTCATTCAGTCTATAAATTTCTTACCAAAAAAAGAAAAAGAAAACACCTTACCTACTAAATAACCTGCATATCTTATATGCAATACTGCTAAAAAGGCATATAATTTGCTTACTTGACATTGAGCCTTTTATAATGAAAATTTTTGGCCACTTAAAAATTCCTCAAAACCTGCAGAAACAATAAGATTTTCAACTATATAGAAGTGGAAAACACCTCTTTAAACGTCGCTGTCATTGTTGTCAACCATAGAAAAGATACTAACATGTTGGCCTGCCATAAAATAATATTTTCCAAGTGTGGAACAAAAGGTTGTCTGTTTTAGTAGGCTTGGGCTGCCTTAATATAGACTGGATGGCTTAAAAAGAGAAGACTGGAAAGCAAAAGAGAAGCAGATAAGCTATAAGCCTGCCTTTCTTCATGGTCCAGAACATGTAGCCCTCTTGCATCCAAGGATCACCAGACACCTGCAAGTTAGCTCACTGCAACCTTGGTGTTATCAGTACTGCACAAAGCCCTCTTCAGCATAAACACTATTGTGTGAAATCTCCAGCAAGCCCTTTTTCTTTGCAGTCAGCTCTTCTCATGTTGATTTGCTCATTGCTTTCTTGGAATGTATTTTCATACTTTCTCTAACAAATCTGTCTTTCTTTATTTAAAACTGTCTTGGTGAATTCTTTTCCCTCTCCATGCCATGGGCCCAGCTAGTCATTGCCCACCCATGACACAAGAAAAATTTATTTTCTCATGGTTCTGGAGACTGGAAGTACAAAATCAAGGTGACAACAGGGTTAGTGTCTTGGCGAGGGCTCCCCAGGTTTGCAGTCCATAACAATGTTCTTCTTCAATTTGGAAATATACTGAGGATGAGAATGGAGAAAAGATTATAGTAAACACATTTATACACATTTGTATGCTGTTTCTCCAAAACTGTTTGATGCTCTTTGAAGAGGCCAACAAGGAGCCCGAAAAAGGATGAACTGACTACACCTGAGTCGTTCGATGGGTATGTGTAGGTTGTTTCAAAAACTTAAGTAGCAAAAAATGACTTGAGTTTTAGAAGATGATTTCAGAATTTCAAAAACTGTCACCAGGAAAGGGCAGCCAAGATAAACAGGATTTTAAATTTTTTCTTTATTAAAGACTGTAACTTATTTAGAATACAACTTTAATTTCAAAAGATAAAATTACCTTTGTGCTTGTTCTTCACATGATGCATCATCAGAATGTAAAGCCAAGCAATACTGCACAAGCACACACAGTGCTTCTGTTTGCTCATGTCTTATTGGTCAGAGTTAGTCCATGGCCAACCCCAGCAACAGTGCAATAAAGATATATGCTCTGCTCGCAGCAGGGGGAAGGGGAGTAAAATGGTTTGGCTGTGTCCCCACCCAGATCTCATCTTGAATTCCCACATGTTGTGGGATCGACCCTGTGGAAGATAATTGAATCATGGTCTTTTGCATGCTGTCCTCATGATAGTGAATAAGTCTCACAAGATCTGATGGTTTTATCAGGGGGTTCCACTTTTGCATTCTTCTCATTTTCTCTTGCCGCCATCATGTAAGAAGTGCCTTTCGCCTCCCGACATAATTCTGAGGCTTCCCCAGCCATGTGGAACTGTAAGTCCAGTTAAACCTCTTTTTCTTCCCAGTCTCGGATATGTCTTTATCAGCAGCATGAATATGAACTAATACATTAAATTGGTACCAGTAGTATGGGGTGCTGCTGAAAAGATACCTGAAAATGTGGAAGCGACTTTGAAACTGGGTAACAGGAAGAGGTTGGAACAGTTTGGAGGGCTCAGAAGAAGAGAGGAGAATGTGGGAAAGTTTGGAACTTCCTAGAGACTTGTTGAATGGCTTTGCCCAAAATGTTGATAGTGATATGGACAATAAGGTCCAGGCTGAGGTGGTCTCAGATGGAGATGAGGAACTTCTTGGGAACTGGAGCAAAGGTAACTCTTGTTATGTTTTAGCAAAGAGACTGGCAGCATTTTGCCCCTGCTGTAGAGATTTCTGGAACTTTGAACTTGAGAGAGATGATTTAGGGTATCTGGCAGAAGAAATTTCTAAGCAGCAAAGCATCCAAGAGGTGACTTGGGTGCTATTAAAGGCAATTTCATAAGGGATGCAGAGCATAAAAGTTTGGAAAATTTGCAGCCTGATAATGGGAGAGACAAGAAAATCCCATTTTCTGAGGAGAAATTCAAGCCAGCTGCAGAAATTTGCATAAGCAATGAGGAGCTGAATGTTAATCCTGAAGACAATGAAGAAAATGTCACCAGGGCATCTCAGAGGTCTTCACAGCAGCCCCTCCCATCACAGGCCCTGAGGCTTGGGAGGAAAGAGTGAATTCGTGGTCTGGGCCCAGGGTCCCCATACTGTATGCAGCCTAGGGACTTGGTGTGCTGCGTCCCAGCTGTTCCAGCCATGGCTAAAAGGGTCCAATGTAGAGCTTGGGCTGTGACTTCAGAGGGTGCAAGCCCCAAGCCTTGGCAGCTTCCACGTGGTGTTGAGCCTACAAGTGCACAGAAGTCACGAATTGGTGTTCAGGAATCTCCGCCTAGATTTCAGAGGATGTATGGAAATGCCTGGAAGTCCAGGCAGAAGTTTGCTGCAGGGGTGGGGTCCTCTTGGAAAATCTCTGCTAGGGCAGTGTGGAAGGGAAATGTGGGGTGTGAACCCCCACCCAGAGCCCCTACTAGGGCACCATCTAATAGAGCTGTAAGAAGAGGGCCATCATCCTCCAGATCCCAGAATGGTAGATCCACCAACTTGCATTGTGAACCTGGAAAAGCTGCAGACACCCAACGCCTGCTCTTGAAAGCAGCCAGGGCAGGGGGCTATACCCTGCAAAGCCACAGGGATGGAGGTGCCCAAGGCCATGGGAGCCCACCTCTTGCATCAACATGACCTGGATATGAGACATGGCGTCAAAGGAGATAATTTTGGAACTTTTAAGATTTGACTTCCCTGCTGGATTTCATTTACATGGGGCCTGTAGCCCCTTTGTTTTGGCCAATTTCTCCCATTTTGAATGGCTGTATTTACCCAATTCCTGTATCCCCATTGTATCTAGGAAATAACTAACTTGCTTTTGATTTTACAGGCTCATAGGTGGAAGGGGCTTGCTTTGTCTCAGATGAGACATTGGACTGTGTACTTCTGAGTTAATGCTGAAATGAGTTAAGACTTTGGGGGGACTGTTGGAAAGGCATGATTGGTTTTGAAATGTGAGGACATGAAATTTGGGAGGGGCTGGGGCAGACTGTATCCCCACCCAAATCTCATCTTGAATTCCCACATGTTGGAGGGACCCTGTGGGAGGTAATTGAATCATGGGAACAGATCTTTCCCATGCTGTTTTCATGATAGTGAAAAAGTCTCACAAGATCTGATGGCTTTATAAGGTGGAGTTTCCCTGCACAAACTCTCTCTCTCTTTGCCTGCTGCCATCCATGTAAGACATGACTTGCTCTTCCTTGCCTTCTGCCATGATTGTGAGGCCTCCCCAGCCATGTGGAATTTTAGGTCCATTAAACCTCTTTCTTTGGTAAATTGCCCAGTCTTGAGTATGTCTTTATCAGCAGCATGAAAACAGACTAATATAGGGAGTGAATATTTGCTGAACAATAATGTAAATTACCTCAGCCCCCTTCAAATGCTTCTGTGGGCTCCACCAGTGACTTCCATTTGTTTCTTATTGGCTGTTCCTTTTTGCAAGGGAGGTTGTGAAATATATAATTTTTGGCCAAGTGTACTGCTGCCCCTTAAAATATAGGAGTTAAGTGAATGAGAAAAAAAGAGAGAATGTAAACTGGATGCTAACCTTCTCTGCTGCAAAAGAAGTTTTTTTTCTCATTCATCATTCTTGGATTCAATAAGTGTTTTTGAAAGTTTACCATGAGAAAAGTCCTGTCCTTGATGATGTAACTTATATGAGCACACTACGTGGTTGCAGGAATCCAGGGAGTTCGGCTGGGCTGGGATGATGGTTCTTATTTGTCAGATGAGGAACTTGAAGTCAGTGGAGAGGAAGTGGCTTTGCTGAGGACCCATGCTCTGTGAGTGGTAGATTCAGTTTTGAACCTCAGTATTTTCTGTCTCATTCCTTTGTTCAGAAGCATTTATCAAGTAGCTACTTGGTACCAGGGTGATGAAGACAGAAGGCCCAGAATGGTCCTTTCCTCTAGGGAGTGAAAGTCACAGGAGATACTATTTGCAACAGAGGAACTTCAGGGGACATGCTGTGCTGAAACTTCAGGATGGAGAGGACTGGTGCAGGGAGATATGTCAGGTTGGAAATAGGAATGTGTCAAGAAAAGGCTTTGAGTTGGAGGAAACTGTCCTGAAGGAGGTTTATGAGTGTGTAAAAGGCCTGAAGAGGTAATAAGAGGTCAAACCTTGAAGAAGTCTGAAAGCTATCCTGCTGAGGAATTTGCACTTAATCCTGAGAGTTATGTGGAACAGGTCAGTGGCAGACCCATGTTTATGTTTTGGCAGTGATGTGCAGGATGGATTGGAGAGAGCAAAAGTAGAGCCTGAGATGCTAGTTGAGTTTCTGAGAGTAGTGTAAGTGATGACAAAAGTTTGAGCCAAAGAACTGGCCGTGAGGAGGAGAAAGATTCCAGAATCATTTAGAAAGGCCATTTGGATATGGGAGCCAAGGAAGAGGAATTGCTTAGTTCAGCAGTTCTCAGCCCTGGCTCTGCTTAAACAATATAAAGACACTCAAGCCTTGGAAATTTTGATTCAGTAAGTCTGGAATGGAGCTAGACATGGAATCTTATTAGAGAGCGGGCCTGTTGGGCAGTTGCCTGACCAGTTTATAAGAAACCCTAAAACGTCCTCAGAGCAAGCTGGAAATCTCCTGCTAACTGGTGAAAGATAGACTCACTCCTATTGAACTTGGAAGCTCCCTCTCATGAAAATAATAAAATATTCCTCTCTAGCACCAACCTGTCTCAGTTGACTGAGTTGAGTGTTTCCTACTTGCAAGGTCCGCAGTGTAACCAGAGGCTCTGCCAACAACCTGCGAGCAGCCAACCACCAATCAACCAAAATTTGGAAAGTAACAAAACAAGAAGTGTTGTTTCCTAGAAGGGAGGGATTTACTAGTTATCTAAATTTAAAACCCTTTAATATAGTTTCCAAGAAGTTGACTAGTTCAGGAAAAAAATAAGAATTACAAGGTGGAACTTTGAATTACAAAGAGGAATGGAGTGTGTAATCTTAAATAGGTCAGGGAAGGCTTCACTGAAGAGGTGACACTTGGGCAAAGACTGAAGGAGATGAGGGAGCAAACCATGGGGATATCTGGGGCATTCTAGGGAGAGGGATAACAAGTGCAAAGGTCCTGCGGTGGGATCATGCCTGTAATATGCAAGGAACAATAAGAAGGTGAGTGTGTCCTGGAGCACAGTGAGAGAGAGTGTGCAGAGATAATGTTAGAGAAGCAATGAGGGCCAAAGTGTGAAATGACTTGTAGACCCCTGTAAGATGTGAAGCAGTAGATGTGAAGCCTATGGTAGGTTTGAGCAGAGAAATGACAAAAATCTGATTTATGACTCTTTTCAAGTAATTCTTCTTAAAAGTAATTTTATTCATGTTATTAGGATGGACCAGGATATGCTATAACAACAAACAATTCTTTACAACTTGCCCATGTTCTTGTGTGGCATTTTATTTGGCTGGGCTAGATCCTGCAGCAGCTTTTCCCAAGTGTGTTCCATGAGTCATCGGAGCTGCTTCTTTTGAAAAACATTTCTGCTTCCAGTAATCCTGGAAATACTGGGCACTCTCTTCCTAAGTTAATGATTTTGGAGCACCATTAAAAATATGTAAAATTGAAATAGAATAGAAAATGTCAGAGTGCATTACATGAAGTAATGTTTTATAAAACGTTCTTTTAGCTACATTTATACATATATGTTTAATATACATCTTGTGTGGAGTCACAGTCAGAAAATGAGACTCAAAAGATCACAGCGTGTCCCTAAACATCTAAATACAAACCTGAATGGTTTGTACTGTCCTCCTCCCTCTTCCCTCATTTCCCAACCAGGGCTCAAACTCTCTGTCCTTTCAGTACTCCATACGCACCGACAAGCTGCAGTTTGCAGTGCTACATCCTGCCTCCTGTTTCTGCCGTATTAGGTCTTCCTCTTCGTTTCACGTTCTAGCAAATAGACTTGGATTTGCTAAACTGTTTACTGGCTATCTGGTCTCAGGAAAGTTACTTCACCTCCCTAATCCTGACTTTCCTCATTTGCAAAAGTTTTCCTTTTAGGATCGTTTGTGATGATTAAATGAAATAACGTACAGACAGCATCTGGAATGTTAAGGACTCAATACTTGCCCTTCATCTGTTCCTCCCGCCCATACACACATACACAATTTAAGGGGACCCTCTGGATCTTTGCTTCCTTTTAGAAGCACTGCCATCAGTGACAACCTCAAATCATTCTGGGACAGATGACTGCTGGGAAGATGCCTGTCTTCATCTAACTAATGATGCTTCCTGTTAGTTTCAATATTGGAGTCTAATTTTTCAGCCTGGCCCCCAGATTCTCTCAGGACACCCTACTACTGAGTCTGCCTCACCTCCATCTATTGCCTACAGGCTCTTAAGAATCCCGGGGTCCAAACATTGGGCCACTGGGGGACACAAGTCATAAAGACATCTGGGGACTGGTCGATGGTCACCCAGTTGTGAATAGTGGGGCTAGCCCTGATTTTGGGACTACAGACCCCCCTAAGCCCAGGACACTCCCCAACGAGGAGCAGATAGACTCTCAGGTCTTGCTCTGACTGTTCCACTGTTGGCAGTAGGTGACTCAGGACACAAAGGCACTGTCTGTGCATCCAAAGCAGAGCGGTATCAGCCACTTACTTCAGTGACTTTAACAGTGATTAGTTCTCAAGGACAAAAACTCTTCACTGTTAATTAATGTAGTGGTCAACGGATTTTCCTTCCAAATCCTCTTGGGACCGAACCCAAACAAAGCGAAGAAGTGACAGTAAAAAAAGACTTGTCCTTTTGACAAGCGATAGTAAAAAAAAAAAAAAAAAAGACTTGTCCTGCTTGGCAGAAGAGGGTGGCAGTTTGGGCAACACTCAGCTATATTGCCGAGTTGCAGCGAACTCACCGAGCACCCTCACGCCTTAGAGGCGTCCCTCACCGCCCAGCCTTGACACATCACCTGGCAGGCGGGCAGGCAGGGCGCGGACCTTTCCTTCCTAGCACCTGGGCCCCTACTCCAGAAGACTGCGGCTGGCAGAGCCCCCGGCAGGGCTTTTATTGTGAAAGGAGCTCCCCCCTCCCGCGCTTTCGGGGGAATGGGGAGGCTGGGCCGGGACGCGCGGCAGGGACTTTGCAAACTCTGCAAACGTCCCCAGTAGACCGCAGAGGCTCGCAGCTGCGGGTAGGCTCCCGCAGATCCCCGCAGATCTCAGTAGATCCGGCGTACATTCCCCACCCGCGGAGCGATCTCCCGAGAGTTGGCGCGGGGCCACTTGGCTGCAGGGAAGGTGTGCACCTTCAGTCCGGGAAACGCGCCCCAGCAGAGTAGCCGCGCATCCTGTGGAGCCTGGCGAGCCACCGCGCCGGGGGCGGGGAAGGGGAGGCGGGATGAGTCTGCGAGCCGGCTGAACGCGTCGAGGAGCCGGCCAGGACACCGCCGGGGACATGGTAGGACTCGCGGGAAGGAACGCGCAAGCGGAGGGTGGGGCGATCACCCGGACAGGTGGCTACAGGCAGCGCGCAGCGGCCCTGGGCGCGCGCAGCCTGCGCGGCCTCCCGAGGCTGGAGTTGTTTCCCCGAAAGTTGCATGGGGCAGCGGCGGCTTTCATTTCTGCACCAGAACTGGGGGCAATGGGCTCTACTGCCGCTCTTGGCGGGGCGGACGGTAGTAAGGGGGCTTTTATTACGGATCCTCACACCTTAACCGAACCGTAACCCACTCGCAACTCTGCGCAAACTTCATGCAATCCACAGGGCAGAGAGAGGGGAGCATTCCCTGGGGAACCCATGGCAGCCTCTGATGAGAAGCTTTTGAAGTCATTTTAATACTCTCCAAAATTTATGTGAATTATGTACTATCTTTTCTAATTTAGCTATGTATTGACATTAAAAATAATGTCCTAACGTTTATTACTTTTGAGTTAAGTTGGCTTTAGTAAGGTTGCAATCCGCCTCCCTCTACCTCCCCGACAGGAGGACTATCGGGCAGTTGTGGAAGCACCGGTGGGTCTGGGATGTCACGATGAAACCAGGGTCCTGTGGACGTGGTCCTTCCATTGATCAACCTCACAGACACTAACAGGCAGAAAAGAAAAACCCATTGAGAATGTGGCCCAGGCGGCTTAGCTAAAGGACACATGCAACCCTAGGAAAGGGGCGTCTCTCAGGCCCGGCCACTGGTTAGTTGCTCTGCTTCTCTTGCAGCAGAAAACCCCTGCAACCCCAACTGGGCTCCTGCAGTTCACCAGGCTCCCCTGTCTGCTTCGCGCCTTCTGGCCTCTTCCCTTCCCTTCCAAGCTCACAGAGGGCAGATCGGAACCCCACCGGAGATGCTTCCTGGGGAGTTTCGCTGGGCCTGGAGTTTAGAAGGCTGTCTAGAGACTGCGCTGTAGGATGGAGGGTCTCTGAGAGAACAGCTCCTTTGCGTGCAGAGGGGCCTGGCAGGTGGCTGGAGCAGAGGTGGAGGGCTGGTCATCAGGCGCTGGGGGCTCAGGAAGGGTGACTTTGAGGCCAGGGGAGTGTGTATGTTTCACCCTTCCTGACACCTATCCAGCTTCAGGTTTTTTCTCAAAGCTGCTAAGAGAAGGAAATGGTGGAATCTTAAGCTTCAAAAGGGGGAATGATTGGGGGTACAGGATGTGAAAGGAAAAGAGTGGAGATACCCTATTACAAATTCCCTGTTTAAGAGCAAGAGTGTTGCCAGAACTGAGGCCACAGCCATCCATTCTGAGGGGCATTAGCATTGTGCTGGAGTCTCCTGGCTTTAAAGGCAGATGTAGCAGAGGCTCTGTGGTCTGCCGCTGAAGCAGAGTGCCTGGAGGAGAGATGGTACCTGCCTTCTGCTCAGGCTGCCTAGGGGAACATTGGTGTGTTTGCCCCACTGCCAGCGCAAGCTTCCAGTTCTGTGAGTCAGTGCAGCTTCCCTGTTTCATGTCCCTGGCTCTGGGTTCTGGTATTGTGTTAAGAAGAGGACTTGTGTCAACATTTCGTAGTCTCAGCGTTCACCTGCAGAGAGAGGGGCCTGATGGGCATCCTCTGGCAGTGAAATGGCCTTGGAGATCTGAAGGCTCTCCTTTGCTTCTCCCTCTGAATGAAGGGTCCTGAGGTCCAGAGGCCACAGGGCAGCCTGGCACTGGCTGGAAGCAGCATGGGAGGAGACAGGGGGCTAGGAATCCTTTGAGGACCTTAGTTTCCTCTTCTGTAAAATGAGAGATTGGACTAGATGTTATTCAAGGTGCCATTTAGCTCCGAAAATGGGTGATATGTGAATAAGTTTGAGATTGGATCTCAATTCTAGTGTTGAGCTATGCTTGAACAACTAAAAAGGTGTGGGGAAGAAATGGTTCTCAGCCCTGACTCAGGCTGCCCCCATCCCCCAGCCCAAATCCAGATGAGACCCAGACTGAGGGATGTTTTCAGGCTCTGCAGGTGAGCCCAGTGTGCTGCCAGGGCTGAGAACCACAGGGCAAGAAGGCTGAGAGAATGGGGGAAAGCTGGGGCTCAAAGCTGCACTTCCCAAGATATCCTTATGTCCATAGAGCGGTCATTCCTTGAGATAGTCCTAAAATAGTTTTTGGGAAATGATAGATGCTATGTCATTTCCCATTATATGATATCACGCATATCATATGCTATATCTCTTTGAGGGTCCTTCCGTAGAGTATCCTTTTTTAATTCATTACACTGAGATTTGAACTTGCCCAGCTTGTTTGAATACGGTATCCTTTATTCAGTAATTCCCTAATGCCGTCCTATTATTGATCCGAGGTACATATGATGGGAAATTCTGGGTTAGAAGTACACAAATAAAAGTCTAGAATCCTTAAATGTCTTTTTGGAAAACAAAAAAAAGAAAGAAAGAAAAGAGCATTGAGCTGCAGTATCTGTGGGGGCATTTTTGATCATCCTGAGGGGTCAGGGGTCATTGTCATGGCTTGGTGTGTATTTTTCTAAAGCTAAGATTGGAACACTTGTCAGTTTCTTGCTTTGCGATGGTGGTGGGAGGTTTGGTGTTTGCCAAGGACTCTGTACTTGATGAAAAATATTGATAGAATCAGATGTATATGTGTTGGGTTAAAAATTAAAAAAGAAAAAATATTGATAGAGAAAGTTGAAACTATTACTGCCAATTAAAAAATGTTTTCCTCCTGATTTTTGAGAAAAAATATACAACTTCTACAGGAACCACGATTATCATTTTGGCACATTTCCTATTCTCTTTGAGTATTATTTTAAAGAGCTGAGATTTCACCACACATGCAGTTTTGTAGTCTGATTTGTTTTACTTCAGTTTATATCAAAACACATTTCCACGTCTACATCTAGAAAAATCTTTCATAACCGTACATTTAATGCTCAGTACGATGATTTTGATAATCGTCTCCCTGTTTGTGGACATTTAGGTCACTTCAGGATTGGGGCTGATTTCAGTGGCATGTGGCCACCTTCTCATTATCCATGGAAATGAGGACCTGAGTGCCCAGCTATGTGGAAATCAGACAAATTCACAAGAATGAATTGCTCTGGCCTCTGTCTCTATCCAAGCTTTTACTGTAACTACCCTCCCAGGGCCCAGCGTGCTGCGGAAGGAGTTTCCTCTTGCCTGTCTTCACTCTGTGCTGTGGGCAGGTCATCAGGCAGGCAGCAGTGGGGGAAAGGGAGTCCCAGGGGAGCCCACATGGGCCAGTCCTCCTTGGGAGAACCAAGAGCTAAAATCCCTGGAGGTTAAGACTCAGAGGAGAAGGAGCTGAGGCTGGAAAAGGGATGTTGCCTCTTTAGGGTCACTTAGAGTCGGGCTAGGGCCCAGGTCTCCTAGGGCCCAGGTCCCCCTCCACTCCCCGTGCAGGTCCTGTCACAGGCACTACAGCCCCATCATAGACTTGGATGTGGTGTGGCTTGGAGTGGCAGAGGAAAGGCCCGGGGTTTGCAGTCAGAATGGGGTTTGTGCTGGGCTAGGTTACCATGTGGCTCTGGGTAAGTGCTGCCTTGCTCTGAACCTCAGCCCCTTATCTGTAAAAGGAGTCATTGTGAGGAGCAAATGGAGTCATGGAGGTGAAAAAACTTGGTGTCTCAAAGGTGCTGTAAGATTGGGGGCTTTACAAAGGACCCACAAAAATAGGTTTGCTTTTTGTTAGGGTCTAAAACAAATGGTAAGGAAGTCACAGGTGCCCTTCATTCAATACCAGTCAAGGGGATGCTTGTGGGACTCTTCTCTAAGTAAGGATCTAGTATAGACGGAATTTATCCTCAAGTAGTTTTCTTGCTTCTTGTCTTCTCATCAGGCAGGAAAACGCAGCCTGCAGATGTTTGTCCAGTCTGTCTCCCACGCACCTCCTTGCACAATGTTGCTGACTGGATGAGAACGTAGCTCCCCAAACAGCCACAGGCCCTTGGAGTCTAATGCTGGGGTCCCC
Organism: Piliocolobus tephrosceles; assembly: GCF_002776525.5. Lineage (NCBI taxonomy): Eukaryota > Metazoa > Chordata > Mammalia > Primates > Cercopithecidae > Piliocolobus > Piliocolobus tephrosceles. The sequence continues at coordinate 93,687,766 of NC_045435.1, read as the reverse complement.
TCATTGAGTCCCTCTGCACTGAAAGAGTCCTAAAAGTTATCAGGCTCAGCTGAAGAAGAGGTTAAACTGGTATTGGAACCTTGAAACGCAGCCCATGGAGCCTGTGGGAAATTTGATCCTCTCTCTCTTCTGGGGTACAGCCCTTACTTGTCGCTCCTGCTGCATACCTAACCCAGGCTTTGTGCAGGGCTGGGCAGGGAGCAGAGTGTTTTAAACAATCCACTGGCCCCAACCATACCAAACAGGGGTTGGTCCAAAAAACAGGGATGTAGGGGGTGGTGGGAACAGGTCTCGCAAAGAAATGAGTTCCTTAGTTGTTTTAGGGACTAGTGAGAGAAACATGCTTCAGCTTGGCCTCAAAGATGCTGACGAATCCCTCCAAGTAGGTCTGGGAGGCCCAGTATCCGCTCCCACCTAAGGTACTAATAGAGAAACAGAGTGCATCAGTTTTCTTTGAGGCATGGTTGCTGTGAGTCACCTGGGGCTGTCTTTGCTTGGATCATCTTGTGATGTGACTGCTAAAGTGTTTCCGCCTAGGGAGTTTAGGGCGTGATCCCTTCATTTTCTGGATGTGTCTGCACAGGCCTACGTGTGAAGGACCACTTGGCCTGAGAGTGAGAATGAGAGGGAGCCATGATTGTGGGAAAACCCCAGGCCGCCCTTCTTTATGTGGATTTCACTTCCTCTCTCTCTCTCTCACACACACACACACACACACACACACACACACACACACTCTCACACATCACACACATACTCATACGCACACACGTGCACGCACACACACACTCACGCATGCACACATACTCCTGGGAGAGGCCTGGGATCTGATCCTATTCCCCAGAGTCCAGCTGAGTAGAAGATGGAAAGTCTTTATGATAGCATCTGGTGAATCCTGGGGTCAAGGAGGTTAAGAGTGGAAGGGAAGCAGGATGAGGGCTGATGTGAAGGGCGAGGAAACAGCAGGAGTGTAACCGAAATGCAGATTCAGTCACTCACCACTTGTAGAGTCCAATTAACCAGAGTGAGGTCTGGTATAAAGAAAGTGACTTTATTCTAAAGCTTAGCTTAGAGGAAGAGGTATAGGCTCCTGCCTTTAAGGATACCGCTTTGCTTTAGAGCAGAAAGCAGGGTCCTTTAAAGGGATACTTGGCATGAATGGCATGCAGGGGAGTGAGCAAGCCGGTGGGGGTCTCCGTGACTCGCTTGGGTGCCTTATATACCAGGGAGTTGAGCTAGCACCATCACAGGCAGATCTAGGTTGTAAGGTCATCGTTGTCTTGAGATACTCTGCAGGTGGGAGAGAGTTTTGGAGTGAGCATAATTTAGGTTGTAAATTGACTGTTATCTCTTGAGGCAAGCTCCTGGTGGAAGGTAGCTCAGGCTCCGGAGCTTCTGAGTAAGCACATAGTTAGATAAGCTTTTCATGTAGGGAGTGTTTGGTGAAGGGAAGGTAGACCTTCTAACTGCATTTCTAAAGAGCTAAGTAGGAAGCAAGGATTGAGGGAAAAAGGAAAGAGAGAAGAAAAAATAATTTTAAAAAATTATTCTCTTTGTCTTAGACAAATGGGGGTACTTGGTTATAGGGGCCTCACTCTGATCTCTAGGCCTTCACGAGCTCTGAAGGAATAAGTGTCTCCATGGGCAGGGGCTGAGTCTTGCTCCCAAGTGGCTTTGGAATTCCTGAGTGGCATATCAAGAAAGCCACAAAAGGAGGATTCCCATTCAATGTGTAAATGTGTGTTAATGCTCCCTCTGTCTCCCTGCCGCCTTGTCATTCATTCATTCATCAATTCATTTAGAAAATGTCTTCTTTAAGCCAGACATTGTGCAGGGCAGAAAATAGAAAAATCAAAAACACATACTCTGCCTCTGAGGAGTACACAGTCTATTGAGGCTGCCTGTGCATACGTGTGTGTGTGTGTGTGTGTGTGTGTGTGTGTGTGGGCAGAGGTGGTGGGGGCAGGTGGTAGGTGGTAGGTTCAGGGGAGCGGGAAACACAAAGAAATGCGTCAGCCTTGTAGGCCAAATGTTCTGCAGAAGATATAGAGAAAGGATAGACCCAACCTGAGGAGTGAGTGGGGCAGAAGGAGGCTCCAGGACAGGGAGTATCTGAGGAGGATCTGGATTCTGTCAAGGGAAGAAAGGAGAAGCCACTGTACATCTGTTAGAATAGTTAAAAAGTGAAACAAAACACCCTGACAACCTCAAGTACTGGTCAGGATGCCAGCAACAGGAACTCTCATACATGAAAGTGGGAAACAGTAGAAAGCAGTTTGTTAGTTTTTCATAAAGTTGAACATACACTTACCATATATCCCAACAATCCCATTCCTGTGTATTTATGCAGGAGGAATGAAAACCATGTCTACAAAAAAACCTGATGCAAATGTTTATAATAGCTTTATTTATAATTGCCCCAAACTGGAAACAACCCAAATGTCACTCAGCTGTAGATTGGATAAACTGTGGTATGTCCATACGGTGGACTACTCCTCAGCAATAGAAAAGAACCATAGGTCCATGCAACAATGTGGAGGGATGTCAAAGGCATTATGCTGAGTGGGAGAATCCAATCCTACAGGGTTACATACTGTGGTATTCCTTTTATATGACATTCTAGAAAGGGAAAAACTATAGGGATGGAAAACAGATGAGCAGTTGCAGGGGTTAGGGGTGGAGAGGCTGTGATTATAAAGGGGCAGCACAAAGGAGAATTCTGGAGTGATGGAAGTGTTGTGTCCTGACTGTGGTGGTGGACATGCATATCTAATACATGTGTTAAAACTCATAGAATGATACAGAAAAGTTTCAGTTTTACTGTATGTAAGTTAAAAATATATATATAACAAAAAGAAGAGGGAAAGACATTCTAGCAGAAGGAACAGCACGTGCAAAACCCCTGGAGGCAAAAATGAGCTGTTAAAAGTTGGCTGGGAAGGAGCTGGGCTGGGACCACAGGGGAACTTCCTGGAGATGGGACTGGGGCCAGGGCCTGGCTCTTGGATGTGGGTCCTCTCCCCACCCAGCTAGGGGTTTGTGTTATTGTCCCTAGGGCAGAGGGGGCAATGGAAGGGCTTTTGAGCTTGGAGAGGTGGGATTGCGTTTGCATTTTAGAGAGCAGTTTTGGGGACTGAGAAGGAGTGTGATCCAGTGGGCCAGGATGGAGGTATGGATTCTGTAGCAGGCTGGAGGAGCAGGTAGGAGGATGTTTGGGCAGGAGAACCTCCAGCCCTTGGTAATCTCAGATGTGGAGGCTAAGAGCAGGTCAGGAGTGACTCCAGGTTCTTGTTCAGGCATCTGGATGTATGGGTCTCTGTCAGCCTTCCTCCTTTCTCTTCATTTTCATTTAAATTTAGCTTTTGGTGTTTCTTTTCTAGGCACACTTAGAAATTGTTAGGAATAATGCTCAAATCCTAAGGAAATTGAAGACTCAAACAAAAGATCCTTAACAAAGCAATTTTACTTCTGCGTAGAGGGTTTCCTCCGTGGCCAGTGGCCATGAGAGCACACCTGAACAAAGGGGCACAAGAGCCTTTATTCCTGATGCAAGTCCCTGCCCCTGTACCCTTTCCTCATCGGCCGGGGTCGGGTCATACCATCTAAACTAATCCTGGTTGGCTAAACATTTGAGTTTTTTTAGATAGGGTGGGCACACCCTATCTAAAGTGGAGAGGAAGGGGAAGGGGTGTCTGTAATGAGCTAGAAAGTAAGTCCTCTTTCCAAATAAGGAAAGGAACGCGAGCTGGTACTGATAACGCCTGGTACTGTGGCATGCCTGGGCATCTAACAAAGGCAAAAAGGAAAAAAAGGAGAAAAAAGCGGGGGTGGGCTGGGGCGCAGGTACTGTGAATTAAAGAATAAAAGATTGATCAGATTATTTGAAGAGAAACCTCATCATATCCCACCAAATGTTCATATATAGAAGTGACTTAACAATGATACTAATCATTTTAGTTCTATAAAATCACTTATGTTATATTCTTAAAAGCAATGGTGAAATGTTGGATACTTCTCCTTAAAGCCTTTGAACTGATTTTGTACATATTGCCTCGATAATCATGAGAGTAGGATAGAGAGATGCTGGGTGTGGTGGCTCACACCTGTAATTCCAGCACTTTGGAAGGCTGAGGCAGGCGGATTACCTGAGGCCAGGAGTTTGAGACCAGCGTGGCCAACATGGTGAAACCTCGTCTCTACTAAAAATACAAAAATTAGCTGGGCATGGTGGCGTGTGCCTGTAGTCCCAGCTACTCGGGAGGCTGAGGCAGGAGAGTTGCTTGAATCCAGGAGGCAGAGGCTGCAGTGAGCTGAGATTGAGCCATTGCACTCTAGCCTCGGTGACAGAGTGAGACTCTAGCCCAAAAAAAAAAAAAAAAAAAAAGGGATCCGGGGTAGGATAGAGAGAATTCCAGTGATAACTGTGTGTATAGGTTTATTTATGTCCCCCAAGCCACCTTGCCTGTGGTCCCTGATGCTCTCCTCCAGCTGGTATAGACACCTGACTCCCTTCCTTCTGGCCTCCAACCCAGCTGACCACCACTGCTGGAGAGTGGTTAGGGGCTGTGGCCGCTGCATCCTTCCTAGCCCAAGTTCTCGGCCTGCCATGGGCTTGGATTTCTGCTAAGTGGCCGCGGGAAGGGGCTGTATCACATGCTGTTTACTTGTGGGCAGTTTTTGTTTGGCTTTTGAGGGTGTTTGCTTGCAATGAGCAAACAGCCTCTTCCAGAACCAGCTGGAGGATTCAAATCCTCCCATCTTGGGGAAGCAGGTTCATGGTTCTGTGAGAGCCAAGTTGGGTAGGGATTTTTCCAGAAATGCCATCAGCCAAAGAACTGGTCAGAGATAGCAGAGGGGATAAGACTAGAAGAGAGAAAGGGAGGGAAAAACGAGAAGAGTCAGAGCCAGAGACACAGGGATGTGAGATGAAGAGAGTAAGGCACAGAGACAAACAAGACCAGCTCTGTGGAGAACCCTTCATGTCTAGGCATGGTTCTGAGCCAGGCAGGCGCCCCTTTCAGCTTGTGAGCGTGCCATGCAGTGGGGCTGCTGGGCTGCGTGGGGCACACTTTTCTGAACTGGCTTTCGTCAATGTTGTTGCCCTTTGGCAGAGCAGCGCTGTTTTCTGCTGGCCTGGATGGACTGAGGGCTGACTGCCACTGCCTCTCTGTGCTTCACATGCTCCAGGGCTGTCCCTAGTGTCAGCTCTGTGCTCCTGCTGGGGAGGCATTATCAGCAGGACAAACCCAGTGGTTCCACTGGCCAGTCTTGCTTCTAGCCAGACTGGCTTTGCAGCAGTGTTGTGAGTTGACTTCCAATGCACTGGGCACTAGGAAATTCTCAAGATATTCCGGCAAAGTAACTGTAGTGTTTTTAAATGCTTGGTGATATCTTTGAGATGGGAAGGGAAGACCCAAATACAGCCAACCCATAACATTAGAGGGCTGTAATTTCAAAAAGTGCAGGAGCCACAGTCCCTTTCACTCTTATCTACAAAGGAGATGAATGAACTGCAGCCCAGGGATAATGTGATAACTCTTACTGGCCAGGTGGAAGGAAAGGGGGAGACGTTGGTAGGGGGAGAGGGTTGCAGGGAGGAGCAAGGAACACGTTTCCTACAGAGCCTGGGAAAAGGCGCATTAATGGATGGGACGGGTCCTCACATTTGCTTTCTGTCTCCGGGTCTGTGCAATCTCTTTCTTCTAGGCGTCCCATTCTGTCTGTCTGGACTTCCATTTTAGGGTTCAGAATGCCATTGATCTCTCTTTTTGGTGAATGTAGAGTTGAGGTAGGATTCTTAGAAACTTGTTCTTTTGAATATTGTCACTGCTTCTCTTCCTGACCTAATCATAGGGGAACGTTTTCCTCGATTTTCCTTTTGGGCCTGATAGGGTTTTGCAACTCTCTTGTTTTATCTCTGTCTTTTGTGAATTGCAAGAGCAATACCTGCTTATCATAGAAAATCCTACCTGCTTTTGGGTCTCTTTGGAGGAGTCTCTGTGTGGTGCTCCCAGCCTTAGACTCACAGCATAGACAGATGCACCTGCTGGGAGGTCTGCATGGTCAGGAGTCCCTGTGCAGGGCCAGGTGTGTTGGCTCATGCTTGTAATCCCAGCACTTTGGGAGGCTGAGGAGGGAGGATCCCTTGAGTTCAGGAGTTCAAGACCAGCCTGGGCAACATAGGGAGACCCTATCTCTACAAAAATTTAAAAAGGTGTATGCCTATAGTCCCAGCTACTTAAGAGGCTGAGGTGGGAGGACTGCTTGGGCCCAGGAGGTGGAGGGTGCAATGAGCTATGATCATGCCACTGCACTCCAGCCTGGGTGACAGAGTGAGACCCCATCTCAAAAAAAAAAAAAAAAAGGAGGTCCCTATGCATACACCCTTGGGGATAACTCCCAACCAACTTCCCAGAGTGCTGCTCTGCCTGCTTTTGGGACAGCAGTGGTGGTTGTCTGTGGTGGAGGAAGGGAGGACAAAGGAAACCCACATTTACTAAGTTTGTTTCTCAGAGAGACATCTGCCTGCCATGTGCCCAGCCTCCATTTCAGCATTGAGATGAGAATGAGCATGCCTTATACCTTAGGCCCCTCAGGAATTCCGAGTCTTCGGGAGGATGGGGGCCAGCCTACTTGCCTACTTAATGACAGTGCGTTGACTGCATCCCAGGTGTGAAGCTCTGAGTCTCAGTGTGATGTTCTGAGAGTCCCAGGTGTGATGTTCTGAGTCCTGGCAGTGTTGTTCTATGTTCCAGGCATGTTGTTCTCGGGCCAGGTGTGTTTCTCTGTCAGCTAGGTGTCACTCTTTTTTATTACTGAGGAAACTAAGGCTCAGAGGAACCAAAGCTTTGCCTGAGCTCTTGTGGCTGGGAAATGGTGGGGTAAGGGGCTGGACCCAAATCTGAATGAGCTCGAGGCCTGTGCCTGGGGCGACTATGGACAAGTAAGCAAATGATGGGTGCGGTTATCTCACTCTTTTCACCCCAGCTGGCTGGGAGGAGGTCTGGGGACCCCTGAAGTCTCTTGGATCTGTCTAGGTGGAAGCAGTGGGGGTGGGGGCCAGGCCAGGCCACTGGCTGGGGAAAGTTCCTGTAAGGATGTCGTCTGAGGTCTTGGGAGTCTCCTGGGGGCTTCTCTTCTGTAAGTCTCCTTTTCCTGCTTTCTTTTTTTCTTTCTTATTTTTAGTAGAGACAAGGTCTCACTTTATTGCCCAGGCTGGTCTCAAACTCCTGGCCTCAAGTGATTCTTCCCTTTCAGCCCCCTAAAGTGTTGGGATTACAGGCATGAGCCACCACCCTGGCCAATCAGTCTTTTTCTTGCTGTTGTCTCTGCTATTCATACCCTCTACAGAGTCACGCAGATATACACACACATCCACCCACTCCATGCACTTAGATGCATTATTCACACACTCACACATAAACCACATGCTCACATTGACATTCACAGTGTCACAGTGAAACACACACTCACCCACACACTGGTAATCTTGCATACACACTCACACACCCTCACACACTTGCATAGCCATAGAGCAGCTGCAGAGGTGCTGCCTGGGCTCTGAAGCAGAGGTGTTTGATGGAGTAGTGGGGCTGGAGCCAGGCTCAAGCTGTGCCCAGACTATGGTGGGGGCTGCGGTCATGCTGCCTGGGTGCCTGGGCCCAGCGGAGGTGAAGGCTGCAGGCAGTTTGAGGGCTGGAGGCTGTAATGGCCAGTGAATGGGCCATTTGGATGTCTGTGCCTGTGCTGGAAGGAGAGCGAGTGGGACACACAGGGTTCTTTCTCAAGGACAGAGTGGCTCTGTTGTCTGTCCACATAGAGGCTCAGTGTGTGCCTCCTGGGGGACCTGAACCCCAGCTCAGGGACTGTCTGCTGGCAGGGTTGCTTCCTGGATAGCACGGGTGCCCATTCCCAGCCTCCCTGCATGCCTGGCCACTGTCTGCAGGCCCTGGACCTAGTGGGCTCTTACAGTTACTCACCACATTCTGGCCCCCCACCCCCACCCCTCTGCGCAAGATCCTGTTGCAACTACAAAGATGCTATTGTATTCCTTTCTTTCAGAACATTCTCCCCTGAAACTCTGGTTAAAATCCCCTCATCTCCCTTGAGGCTGACTGGGCAGGGATGCCTTGTGTAGTCACTTCGCTGGGAGTCTGGAGAGGCTCCTGGCTCCTGGTTCATACTCACTTCCCGCCCTGGCGGTGGCTGAGTTTAGACTGTAATTGTCTTAGCATCTTACTTGGTGTAGCTTCAAAGCATGAAGGGTTCGGAGGGAGAGTTGTAATCAGAACTGAATTCAAACTCTGCTCATCACCTTGGACATGTCAGTGAACCTTTAACTTCTTAGCCTCAGTTTCCCTTGGCAATACCAGGGCCTCCTTGTGGGAATATATGCTCAATGCTTTAATGAGCATGAGGCACCTTGCATAACAGTCAGCACATAGTCACTGCTCAGTTAATGGGAGCTGTGATTACATTGTCCTTGGACAACAGACAGGCCTGAAGGCACAGCAAGGCCTGGCCTTCTAGAACTGTCAGGAGGATCCTTCAGTGCAACACGACCATTAGGAGTAGGGGATGCCTTAGACTCTGGCTCCCCTCAGAAGGAGTTTGGGATGTATGCCAAAGAGGAGCTGCCTTTGCCTCATCCCCGGGGATCCATCCCTATGACGGTGAACTGGAATTAAAGGAAGGGGAAAGGGACGCCTAGTTCAAGAGTTCTTGATCTGGGGTCCAAGCATGTGATAAAAGAAAAACTTCAGCCGAATTAAATCTAAAAGGGTTTAATTGAGCAATGAATGATTTGCAAATTGGGCAGCCCCCAGAATCACACAGATTCACAGAGACTCCGGGGGTGCCTCATGGTCAGAACAAATTTATGGACAAAAAAGGTAAAGTGACGTACAGGAATCGGAAGTAGGTACAGAAACAGTGAGATTGGTTACAGCTTGGCGTTTGCCTTATTTGAGCAGTTTGAACATTCGGCAGTCTATGAGTGGTTGAAATATGGCTGCTGGGATTGGTGAATACTCAGCCGTTGTTACTGCTGCATACCATTATGTTAGGTTTTTAATTTTGTCTGACTATTAAGCTAGGTTACAGTTCATCCACAAGGATTCAAATATAGAAGTACAGAGTCCTTCTCAGGCCATATTTAGTTTGCTTTAATGCATGGAATTCAGGGGAGCACTAGGTTAAAGAAAGTTACATCTATTTTCACTCATCTCTAACTGGAATTCAGTGTTTCTTCAATAATGAATGTAGGCACCAGCCACAGTAATGTTGGCAGGACCTGTGACTTTGTCATCAAGAGAAGTCACAGATATTGTATGTAATGACAGCAGAAGCAGATACTTTGAAATACAGTTTTTATTCATCACTGCTTTGAAAGTGCATTTGTTTTTAGATATACTGATAGATACTGGTTTTTAATGTGTTAATAAGGAAGCACATATAGAATTATATCACACATTTGTTTTTTAGAAGATCTGGATAATTATTTCAATGTAATTGATTATCTTGGTAACCCTGTATTTTTCATTTTATACAATAAAAAAACACATCTTGAGAAGAATCTTCAGCTTCACCAGGTGGCCAGAAGGGTCTTTGGTATTAAAAAGATTCGGAACCCCTGCCTCTGCGTAGATATTCATCAATGTGATCTGTTTCTGGGGGAGTGACAGAAACCCCTTTGCCTAAAAGCATCTTTGCCCAGCCTCTACTCCATGGCCATTAAAAAATAATCTTTAAAAAAATTAAAACCTGGTGTGTGCCAGGCACCATGCTGGGTGTTGGAAGATAATTTCCCCTCAGTAATAATAACATACTGTATTTACAACATATTGTATTGTGTCATTGTAGCATAACAACTCAATAACAACAATGCCCAAAGCATTAGACTTTGTAACTTTCTCATTCATCATCTCCTGGAATTCTCATCCTTTAAATGTTAAGACTACTGTGTGAGACCCATTTTAGAGATCCGTAAATAAAGGTTCAGTGAATCTGAGTCATGGCCAAGTCATGCAGTTCATAAATATGAAGGACTTCCAGGTGGGTCCTCTAGTCACAAATGCGATGCTTTTTCCACTCAATCAACCTGAAAATTCCCACACTTGGACTTAGCCCTTGCATTTTGATATCTAGTCTTTGGAAATTTTTTGTTAAAAATAAATATCCTTGGAAATGAGTTTGGTGCATCAAGCATTGTCCCAAGGGTCTGGGTCTCAGGGACATCTTGTATAGACAGAGGAGAAGAAAGGGCAATACTAGACAATGGGCCCTGGGAGGGAACTAGGTCTGGATTTGGGGAGGCCTGGGCAGAGGACAGGGGAGGCATGGAGGCAGGAGCTGGGCCTAGAGGGATGGGGAAAGCCAATGCCGGGGAGGAAGCACTGATAGGGAGGGCAAGCTCTGAAGCCCAATTTGACTCTTTTTGTGTGTTTTGCTTGGGGAGCCTCCAAGACACATGCATGGAGACTCAGCCTCAGTCATCTAAGCAGCATCTTCATGAGAGGGCTGAGGGAACCTCCATTTCTGGAGGCCACCGATGCAGTTTTCTGCTTGGGACTGGGCTGAGAGGCCATGCGATAGACAAGCAGAGCATTTGCTTTGTGCCATGGACACAGAGACCTGTTCCTCTTCTCCGAATCCAAGAGGGTCCATCAGACACTGCGAGGCACTTCTCTTGTCTTTGACTGAGAAGTCAGAGACTCTCTAATTAGGCTTTCTCCCTAACTCTTGGAAGGCAGCGGCCCCAATGCATATCATTTCCCCCGACAGCATCCAGCACAGTGTAGATGTGGAGGATGTGGGCAACAGATGTTTCGACTGGTTGTTAGCCTCCTACATCTCATATTTAAATATCTCCGGAGTTGTCCAACAGAACTTTCTGAGATGATGGAAATGTTCTATCCTGTGCTGTCCAACATAATAGCCACTACTTGCAGGTGGCAGTTGAGCCCCTGAAATGTGGCCAGTGCAACCAGGAATGGAAATTTTAAAATTTCAATTAATTCAAATGTAAATAGTCACATGTGGCCAGTGGCTCTCATATTGGACACTGTAGCCCTGGACCAAGAGATAAAAACTGAAGTGCAGATGGAGGCCAGGCTTCTAGCATAAGTGAAGGAAGTGGGCTGGGTGTAACGAAAACAAATCCGCCTATGTTTTGTTTTTTTCAGGTTTAATTGAGCTGTAGTCAGAGAAGTCTTCATCTTCTGTAAGAAAAACAATAAGGCAAATGAGATGCCAAAGGCAACTGTCCTTCCTTGGTGTTGGGAGACAAGAGGGAGTTGTGGGGCCTGTGGGGAACTTTAGAGAGCATATCATTGAGAAAGAGTGCCATACTCTACGCCAGCCATATAGGGACCTGGGCCCAAAGTGTAACTAGAACTTCTCCTTTTTCAAGGGAAGCTGGAAATCTGAATTTTTATGTGAAATATCCTGGATTTTAAATATTGGTTCAAATTTATTTAAAACACTACAAGCCAAGCAAAACACATCTGCAGGCCAGATTTGGCCTGTGGGTCCTGGTTTATAAGCGCTTCTCTACGTTTCATCCTGTATGAGTCTCTACCGCCTCCTGGAGACTAGGGTGGATGTCCGGTGAAGAGCGAGGTGGATTCTGTCCTGAAGTATTCCTAATTGGCTGGGCCTCCCCTGTTGTCATGTGTTTAGTCAAAAGAGAGGAGAAGTGCACAGGGAAGGCACAGACTTGCTCCCCTCCCCTTCTTCTCTGAAGTTGCATCTTGGCCTCTGAGCAGCCAGGGAGCAGAAATCTCTGGAAGGTTGGAAAGGTATAGCCCAAAAAGAAACTTGCTTTATTTTTCAGCAGCAATCCCCACCCCTCTTGATCCCAGCCCCACTCCCAGATCTGAGAGCAAAATATGTGGCTGTTAATACAAAGGCAGCCAGAGAAATTTTCCAACAAATGACAGGGTCTCCAAAATTCCATCTGGCCTGTGGTGTTCCCACACTGGTGCTCTTGTGAGCTGGAACAAAATGCTAATTCAGCTGTGGATGTGGAGAGGGCTCCTGGGGCCAGCAGGGCTGCAAAGCCCCAACGTATAATCAATGCGGAGACTGGACCAGGGCAACCAGCAAACGGGGGGACATAAGGGACACTCCGTTGGCATTCCTGCCTATGGGGCTCTTGCTCTGAGCACAGTGCCAGGATCCCTGCCATGGAGTTGATCCCATGGGCGTTGCTAGAAAATTACCATCATGGTAATAGCAACAATCCTAATGACAGCTAACATTGACTGAACTTAACTGCGTGTCAGGCTCTGTTTTGAATGCTTTATCTACAACACCTCATGTAACTCTCATAGTGTTCAGTGGAGTGATTTTATTTTTATGATTGACAAGTCACATTCTTTTCCCGTCAGAGTGTCACCACCATAACAGGGCTTTTGTCTCTTTTGTTCATGATGTTTCTCTTCTGCCTGGAACAGTGCTTGGCTCAGGAAATACCTGCTTAATGAACTAATGAATAGACCACCCTACGAAGGAGGTACTAGGTACTGTTATGACCCCCATTATACAGATGAGGAAATCAAGGCCCAAGGTCACACAGCAAGGACACAGTGGAGTTGAGACCAATGCCCACAGTGGAGTTGGGATCAATAGCCCATGGGTTATTTGCAGCTCTGCTAGGCTGGTGATGGCAGGAGGCCACGGAGACCTGGCCATCTCCCCTCTAGGCCCAGGGATGAAACTTGTCAAATAGTTTGGGGACTGGAGAAAGGTCATGGTCCTGTGGTCAGGGACTGAGGGGTGCTCCCTGTGACTGTTTGGGTGTAGGATACTCAGTTCCTGGCTCAGCCTGTGCCCCGTGGGCTATGGGTCATCCACACTGAGTCTCAGGACTTGTGGTCTCCTTGGAGAATGTGCACAAACTCTGAGAGGCCATTTGTCTTTCCGATGACAAGTAGGTCACTCTGTCCCTGGAGCAGAGAGCTGGCAGCTGCATGTGCTAAGAGCCCTGTGCAGAACTGCACATCCCATGCATCCTTCATAGGCTGAGCAGTTTCAGAGCGGAGGCTGAAACCTGGGCTGGAATCATGTCCAGGCCGAGGGGCCCTGTGATGAGCAACGCCACCAGCCAGGGTTCCTCATCTGGGACAGGAGATGAATGATTTTTTCTTCCTGCCCACACTCTACCCTCTGCTACCTGCACCTTGGGTGACATCTGCAACTCCATTTCAGAGAGGCAGAGGAACATAGTTTTGTGTGTGAAGTGTCTGGGGTCCAGTTGCTGGGTCTGAGGGTGAGAAGGCCTCAGTAAGTCTTGCTGATCCCACCTCTGGCCTCTGCTCCCTGCTCTTTGGAGCTCCCTTTTGGCCTGACTTTCTGTGTTTCAAGTGTCAGGTATTACATGTTCAAGCTACTACTTTCACATGCATGAGAGACAGAGAGAGAGAGGTGAGTGTGGAAAGAGAGAGAGAGAGATCTGGGATCCAGAGAGATGGAGAGAATCATCTTTAGATTGGAAAACAACACATGCACATTCTTTTTCAAAGGTGTGTCTCCCAGGGGCCTCTCCTCCATGGGCTGTTCTGGCCCTCACTGGGTGCAGATTCTTCCCTCCTCAGTTGTACCTGGAATAACAACTGCACAATGGAGGAGTTCTCCTCTTCTTCCCCCTCATAGCTTATGTTTATTGAGCATCTATTGTGGGTCTAGAATAATTGTAAGCATTTGACAGTTGTTTCATTTAATTAGCATAATGGCCCTATAAGGTTGTGTCTTAAGTTTGCTTCCTCCAGCAGGAGACCTTGAGACCAGGATTCCAGTGCAAGCAGTTTATCTGGAAGACGTCACCAGAAGACAGCAGCAGGTAGGCAGGAAGCGAGACAGGGAAGACAGCCAGTGCAGGGTGCATGAGAGGGCAGGTTCCTGCTGGGGACTTCGGGGGCTTGGTCCTGCTGGGAACTTCTGGGAGACCTTGAGGAACATGCCACTCTTAGGAGTTGTCCTCCCCTACAGGTAAAGAGGACGGAGTCTGTATTCGCCAATTCCTGTCTACCATAGGTTGAGGGCTGCTCCTGGGGGTATTAGCTTCCCAGCAGGCACACTGCTGCTGACCACTTCTGAAGTCCTTTAAGGGGTCTGGGACATCACCTTGCTGTCTACTGTACGGAGGACATTGGTTGTGATGAGCTCCAACACTACAGAAGACGCAGCTGGGAGAACGCCTAATGGAAGGGGTCTCCACCCAAGAGCTAGTTGGATGAAGGGTCAGCTTTTGTGGAATATTCTGGGGGCCTCATATCCGAGAACTAGGAGAGGCTGAAGGAGAAGAGGTGGTGGGGGCAGGGCAAGCGATGGAGATGCACTCGGGACTGGGCCTCCTGGCAGAGTTTGTGGCTGGTGGGTGTGTCTAGGGTGGACCGGGAGCTCAGCTCCTTGGCTCAGTTTACCCTTTGCTGTAGCTTTTTCTTAGCAGGGTAATGTTAATAATGGGAGCGACCACCTTTTGAACAGTTACTATGTCCCTGTGACTTTTATAGAACTGTACACACATTAACTCAACCCTAGGAGGTGGGTGCTAAGCTTTTCACCATTTTAGAAATGAGTGAAGAGCTAGGATACCCAGGACAGGTGTCTCAGCAGGCGTGTGCGGCGGGTACACTGCGTCCTGCTATGACAGACTGCCTGTGTGGGTGGTCCTCTCCTCTTGGTGGCTCTTCCTCCCACCTGCTCACTCCTGCTCCCTGTGACCTTAGGTGCTAACCTGGGGTTTTCTGGTGCCAGTTCACCTGATATCACTTCTCTGGTTATAACTGGTGCTGACTTGTTCCTCCGTGGCTACTAGTGATGCCTAGATTTGGGTGGAGAGACCCTCTAATCCGTGTCAGCTTCCCTAGGATTCACAGGGTGGGAAAAGCCTCTTTGTTTCTTACTGCCACAACTACATCATTTTATCTATTGGCTTTTGGACTTTTTTTTTTTTTAAACCAATATGCATAGGAATACATTTTACATTGTGACCCAATATATGTGCGTGTGTGCGTGTGCACATGTACATATCAGTGTGTATAGCTGAAATTAAAGTCTCATGAAATAATATACCCTTATGACTTATTTTTTTCCTCTCCTTTTTCTCTTTTCTTCCTTTTCTTTCCCTTGTACTAATGGGTTCCAATCACAGTGTGACAATCTGATTGAACTACTCTCTCGTTTTAATGGAGGTGCCTCTCTTCTGGAACTTGGTTCAGGTTGGTGGGTATGAAGCCAATTTAGAAGGCAGTGTATGCATTGTTGCATTTTCAAATCACCGCTCCTGCCTGTGTATTCTCCACATTCTGGACGGAGCTGGTGCACACTGGTGCTTCTCCTCCACAGGTAGGCGCCTTCCACATGCAGCAAACCCTGGGGTGAAGGTGCTCAGCAATCTCTGTCCTGGGTCTAGCTGTCAGCCCCAAACCTGCCTCCCCACTGTTCCTCCCAGGGCAGGGCTGTGGGGAGGAGCTTGTCTACTGAGGCTTCAGTGGCTGGCTCTCTCGCAGCCCACCCTGATGTACTCAGATTCCTGAGGTGGGCATGCTGGGCCTGGCCCTCTTGGTCCCCTTGTTGCCCAGGGACTCCTACAGTAGAAAGGCATCTTAAAGAGGCCATGCCGCCAATCACTGCAGCAGCCAGTGTAGGGGTTGTGTTCGTTTCCCATTGTTGCTGTAACAACTGAACACACATTGAGTGGCTCAAAACAACACAAATTTTTTCTCTAAGGCTCTGCTCAGAAGTCCAAAACCAGATTCACTGGACTAAACTCGAGTTGTCGGAAGGACTGGCTTTCTTTGGAGGTTCTAGGGACGAATCCTTTTCCTTGCCTTTTCTGGCTTCTAGCAGTTGCTTGTGTTACTGGCTTGTGCCAGGAATTCCTCTATCTTCAGAGACCATCACTCCAGTCTCTGCTTTCATCTTTCATCATCACTTTGCCATCACTTCTTCTGTATTCATTTCTCCCTCCACCTGCCTCTAATACAGACACTTGTGATCACATTTAGAGCCCACCCAACTAATCTAAGACAGTCTCTTTCTCTCAAGAACCTTAACTTTATCACATATGCACAGGTCCCAGGTCCCAGAGATTAGGGCCTGGACATCTTTGGAGTCAGTATTCAGTTAACTACAGGGGCTGTCCAGGCTCTGCCTTGAGGACCATGTGTTCTTACCCATCATCGGTTGGCTCAGTCCTGTGAGAGCGGTCAGGCTGGGGCTGTGTGCTCCTGGGGCTGAGTTAGACCAATGTGGCCTTTCCAAGGCTTTCTGACTCCCATCTACCAAAACAAGAAAAATCAGTAGTTACTAGATATTTAACAAGAAACTGCTGTGTTCTACCACTTTCAGAGGTAGGGATTTGCTCTTCAGTCAGGTTCCTCTTTGAGTCTGTGGACAGGCAGCCAGAGTCTCAAAAGCAGAAGGAGATCACATAAACAGGGGACTCAAACTGGAGGCCTCTGGGCCAAATCAGCAAGATTCTCCAGGCTTGGCTTTTGATGCTAAAGAGAGAGATGAAGGAATCTGGGAAATCTTCTCCCAAGACAGCAGCCATGCCTACAAGACCATGCATTTCCATATAATTCTATTTCACATATCAGAAGGCGAACATTCCCTTGGCCCACGCTGCATATTATCTTTGTAACATTCCTCTGTCACATTTCCCAGTAGATGAATCAGATCAAGCTCAGGTTCTCAGGAAAGCAAGCAGGAAAATCACACTCATACTTTGTAAATAATATCCTTCTCACTTTAGTTGTAGAGTGCTGCTCCCAAGGAATTAACTGTACAATCATTCAACACATGGATGAGGTGATGGACAATTTCATTGTAGTTGTATTTTGGGGCAAGGTGGGGCACGGAGGACAGTGAAGATTAATTTCTCCTGCTTGCTAGTTTTGTCTTTGAAAATCTGGCCTGGACTCATTTCCTCAACTGAATTTTACATTTCCATGGAGACAGGAAAAGCTTTGTTCTTTTGAGACCCTATGGCACCATCATGAACTGGTGGAGATGCCTGGGTGCCTGTCACAGAAAGGTAGAGGGGGTTGAGTCCCCATTTCCCTGCCTAGGAGGAGAGCTCTCTCCTTGGCTCCTCTTCCCCTCCTCCACCCCTGCCCCGCCCTGTCCACCAGATGCATCATTCCAGATGCCTCAGTGTTGGGAACACCCAGTGCCAGATCTTCTCCTTGGCAGAATCCTGAGCAGGGCCCAGACACTGTGGGCCTAGTCCAGAAAGCTGACCCCAGGTCATGTGCTGTAAGAAGTTCCACATCATGACACAAGGGAAGGAGCAAAACCCTTCCAGCTGCTGCTTTTCTTGGTGGAACTTGATGATATGCAGTCCGGGAAAGCCATCATTCCTTCTAACGCTGGATACAGCTAAATCCGAACAGCACGTGGCCACATCTAGCCTGCAACGGACTTGGCCTGGCCAGAGCAGGGCAGGAGGCCAGAACAAAGAAAAGGAGCCAGATATTATGAAATATTGGTCTGTGCTCAGCAGGCTCATGCAGCCTCTAGCAAGTATGTGGACAAGAATGCAGAGCTTGCCTATTTGTTTGTGAACTGAAGCTGCAGACAGGGAGCTGAGGGGAAATACTGATTAATTTGATCCTTTTCAAAAGAGAAGAGCTGAAATCCAAGGTGAGGGTCTATGGCCACTTACTTCCAGGGACACTTTATTTTTCCAGGCGCCTCAGTGAGACATGAGAGGAGGTGAGAAAGGTGAAGGTGGGGACAGGTGGGCCTCTGCGGGTGTAATTAGACTGCTGGCATTGAGGGCCTCTGGAGGCAGTCAAGTTTGCTTTGGATGAAGAATTTCTGAGGGGTAGGGAGGCTTCCTGTGAGGTGGGTCCTTGCCTCGCCCCTTCGCCTTCTCCTGCAGGCTCCAGGGGTCTGACCGGCTGCCTGTCTCTCTTCAACCACCCTCTTTCCCACCCGCAGTTGTGGCTCCTCAAGACTTCCTGGGTGCCCTGCCCTTTCTACGGTCACGTATGCCCTCCCTTCCCTTTGGGATGCTTTTTATTACTAAAAGCTACACAGCATAGAAAGCTTGCTGATTGGAAGTTTTGGAAATCAGCTTACTATTCTGGTGTTAATAATCACTGGTCTCCTTTTAAATGTGAGTGGAGCCAGGTAGGTCCACATTTAAACATTCTTCTTCCCAGAATCCTCCTTATCGGGTGGTTTAGTTTGTTTCTCAAGACTGACAATCCCAGAGGCTGAGTACGTGACATAATTTTCCAACTCTGCGGTTTTAATTTGTTGAGACAAAAGACTCAGCATGTGTCCTAAGACTGGAGGAAAAACTGATGGCATATCAATTTCTTAAGGGATTTTCAAGGGTAATTCTGATCTGGACTTAATTTTTGTCTGATTTGCTATATTCAGAATCTGACTCTCTCATAAGTTGGGATTCTACTGTACCACAATTTTTTATGCTTGCTTTTGTGTTTTTATTGGTCTGAGTGATCTGCTGCTGTTTATCCTTTAGTATAGCATTTCTCAAGCATTCTGTGGGCTCCTGGGGCTCCAAGGACCTCTGCCTTGGTTTAGAGCTGTGCTGTTCAATATTGCAGCCACCAGCTACATACTGAAATGTAGCTAGTCTGAACTGAGATGTGCTGTTTGTGTGAAATACACATTGGATATCAAAGACATTACAAAAAATGTAAAATATCTCATTAATAGTTTTTATATTGATAACATGTTGAACTGATAATATTTTTATGTATCAGGTTAAATAAAATATATTATTAAAATCAGTTTCAATTGTTTCTTTTTCTTTTATAAAAAATTTGGCCACTAGAAACTTTGAAATTTCCTATGTGGTTCACATTGTATTTCTATTGGACGGTTCTGAGTGAGGAAAACATTGGTTTATAGCCATCTCATTCTTCAGTTCTTTTATGCTTGAAAATGAAGCTCAGCAATTCCCACCTTCCTTGTTCCCAGACCTTTTTCTCTGATTTTCATTTCTGAATGTTTGAGAATGACAGGTGTTCATTATGCCTTAATTTTCTTATTCAAATGTGCCTGGAATCCATTTGATTAATTTATTTCTGCAATGAATCTCTAGGGCACTGATCTCAATCTTGGTGATCCTACTGACTCACACAGCAAAATAGCTACTTAGTCCCATAATCCCTTCAGATTATGTCTAGTACACTGTGGATAAATATGCATTTTTAAAAGAGAATAGATGTGTTAAAAGTAAAACCTTAGAGGACTGACATGGTAGCTCACACCTGTAATCCCAGCACTTTGGGAGGCTGAGGCAGGTGAATCACCTGAAGTGAGGAGTTCGAGACCAGCCTGGCCAACATGGCAAAACCGTGTCTCTACTAAAAATACACAGCCTGTAATCCCAGCACTTTGGGAGGCCGAGACGGGTGGATCACGAGGTCAGCAGATCAAGACCATCCTGGTCTACATGGTGAAACCCCGTCTCTACTAAAAATACAAAAAACTAGCTGGGCATGGTGGCGGGCACCTGTAGTCCTGGCTCCTTGGGAGGCTGAGGCAGGAGAATGGCGTGAACCCGGGAGGCGGAGCTTGTAGTGAGCCGAGATCGCGCCACTGCACTCCAGCCTGGGCGACAGAGCGAGACTCCGTCTCAAAAAAAAAACAAAAAAAAAAATACACTAATCAGCCAGGCGTGGTGGCAGCCACCTGTAATCCCAGCTACGTGGGAGGCTGAAGTGGGAGAATCGCTTGAACCAGGGAGACGGAGGTTGCAGTGAGCTGAGATGGCACCACGGCACTTCAGCCTGCATGACAGAGTGAGACTCTGTCTCAAAACAAAACAAAACAAAAAATAATAATAGATGATAGACAGACTCAAACTCAAGTCACTCCCTGCCAGAGTCATCTTGTGTGTGAAGGCAGTCTGCTACTAGATCAAAGGTCTCAGAGTGGGGCTCAGCCCCTTTGGTGGGTACACTAGACAATCCACCAGGTGCAGCAGGAAAATATCAGAACTGCTGTTTATGTTTATTTTATCTAATTCTTTTATGATTTTAAATTTATTGTCCATGTTTTATAATGAATACATTTATGTAGTATTACATGCTTCTAATTTGTAAATAGTGGAAAAAGTAGTTTGTAAATATTGGAAGGATGTTCTCAGATTTTTTACCAGTAAAGGTATATGACCAAAATGTTTTGGGACTACTGGCCCAGAGAAGGTGATTTTGCTCCCTAGTGATAATTGAATCCCACTACTGTATCAGTGACTCTTTTGAATATACGCACTTCATTCATTCATTCATTCATTCACTCATTCTTTCATTTAGGATCTATGAGGCTGTCATTGTTTTGGTAACATTTACCTGCCCTCTGAGAGCCTGGATTCTGACTCTGTTATTTTCCTGCCTGCCTCATGGTTGAAGAACTTTGGCAGGCTTCAGGTGTTTGGGAGTGGCAGAATGAGTGAGGAAGGCCTTTTTTCTTAAGCTTCCCAAGGTAAGTTTTTAGTATTTAGCATGTCTTCAATGGGGAGAGATGTCTGGGTCAGGCCATGGAAAATAAAACCTGTTGACTTCAGGTGAAAGCTATTTCATTGGCCAAGGAGATGTTTAGCTGCTCAGAGCGAAGGCTAATGAATGACTTCTCACCTAGCAGTTGAGACTGCAGATGTCAGGTCTTGCCAATAGTTCCCCCGGGTTAACAGGGGGATGACTAGGTTAACTGATCAGCTATTTTATTGCTTAATTAAGACACAAAACATAAAGTAGCTTATGAGTGATCATCACACAAGAGCCTACACCCACCCACCCTCTTCTCAGGAGAAGATGACTCACTGGATAGCTCAACTACAGCTTCTCTGGAGTTCCTTTTCATCATTTATCAAAAATGAGGGTGGAAAACTGGAACAGTGCTTCCCAAACTGTTCTCAGTTTTGATCATTATTTATTCACTCCCCTCTCTAGAAGATGAGGATTTGGGCCTTTCACCACGTTTCCCCACCTCCAGTACAGACACATCATTCTCATCCATCTATTCCCCCAGTATAATTAGATAATAATTTTGGTGAGATCAGTGTTTACATTATGACTACTTAAAACCTATTCACAGCTGTATTAGCTTCATATTGGTGCTGTAACAAATTGCTAGGAACTTGTTGGTTTAAAATGACACAAATTAATTTTCTTACAGTTCTGGAGACTAGAAGTACAAAGTAAGTCTTATATGGCTAGAATCAAGGTGTTAGCAGGGCTGGTTCTTTCTGGAGGCTTTGGGAGAGAATCCATTTCCTTGCCACCTCTATCCTTTAGAGGCCACCTGCATTCCTTGGCTTGTGGTCTCCATCTCCATCTTCAAAGCTACCAGTGCAGCATCTTCTCTCTCACTGACTCTGATTCCCTGTTTCAGTCATCACATGGCAACCTTCTCGCTTCCCTCTTAAAAGGATACTTATGATTACATTGGGCCCATCAGATAATCCAGGATAATCTCCCCATTTCAAGACCCTTAATTTAATCACACCATCCAAATCCCTCTAACCATGTAAGGTAACTTGTTCACAGGTTTGGGGATTAGGACATGGATATCTTAATGGCTGAGTGCTATCCAGTAGTACCCCTTATCCTTGGTTGCACTTTCCACAGTTTCAGTTATCCAAGGTTACCTGCAGTCTGAAAATATTAAATGGAAAATTCCAGAAATACACAATTTATGTTTTTAATTGTGTGTTGTACTGAGTAGTGTGATGAAATCTTGTGGCATCCCGTTCTGTCCTACTTGGGACATGAGTCATCCCTTTGTCCAGTATATTCACGCTCAGACGCTCTCTGCCCATTAGTAACTTAGTAACTATCTCAGTTATCAGATGACTATTGGAGTATTGCATTGTCCATGTTCAAGTAAACCTTATTTTACTTCATGATATGGCCCCAGAGTGCAAGAGTAGTGATCCAGCAATTGGAGTATGACAAAGAGACGCTGAAAGTGCTTCATTGAAGTGAAAAGATGAAAGTTTCTCGACTTAAGAAAAAAAATCGTAGGCTGGGGTTGCTAAGATCTGCAGTAAGAATGAATCTGCTATCTGTGAAACTGTCTTCTGAAGAAAGAAAGAGAAATTCGTGCTAGTTTTCCTGCTGCACCTCAAACTGTGGCAAAAGTTACAGCCACAGTGTGTGGTAAGTGTTTGGTTAAGATGGAAAAGGCATTCAGTTTGTGGGTGGAAGACATGAACTTCCAGGAGTGTGTTCTGATTTATGGCAATTCGGTTTGGTACTGTCCAAGGTTTCAGGCATCCGCTGGGGGGCTTGGAACCTATCTTCCAAGGATAAGGGGTGGGACTGCTGTATTATGTTATGATCACTTTTCCTTTCCTGGGCACCTTTCTGTTTCTCTGTTAGTTATCGTTAGTAATCGTCTTTTTTGTTTCCTTAGTTTTTTTCATGTACTTATCACAAGTCAACTTCCTCTTAATAGACTCAAGCACATATCAATTTCACCTTCTTTGGAAACCCCCTGCCCAAAGCCTTTTGACCTGCCCCTTCTGAGCTGGTCGCTTTCTTGGTTGCTGCACAGCTGTTGGCTTAGGATGCTCCTTTCCCAGCATCCCACGAGTCTCTTTGCCTCTCTTGGGTTGCATCTTTGTTTCCTGCATCCTGTGTCTTCCTCTTTCTTGGCTTACCTCCTGATTTTAGTGGAGTAATGTATCCAAAAGCTTGTTAAAAGTGGCTACAGGAGGGGTAAACCATGTTGAAATGTTATATGCCTGAAATTGCCTTCATTCTACCCTCATATTTGATTGATAGTTTGGCTTGAGTATAGAATTATAAGAAATAATTTTATGTCAGATTTTGAAGGCTTTGCTCAATGGTGCTCTAGCCTCTGGTATTGTAGTAAAGAATTCCACAGCCATTCTGATTCTTGATTACTTGGTATAAAACTTGTTTTAGTTTTTTCTCCCTCTCTCTCTGGAAACTTGGAGGATATTTTCCCCAGTGTTCTGAAACATTACATTGATGTGCCTTCGTTTGTCTTAACCTGGTTTTCTAATAACAGAGCCGGAGGCTGGAGGCTTATGTGCTGTTATTTGGGAGTACAATCTCAGGAAACACACAAAGAGAAGCAGGGAAACAGGAGAGATGATATGGCGATGTATTATCAAGCTGGCTGCTGCTATAGGCAATTGATTGTGTGATCCTATGGACCTATCCAAGAAGCTGCATAAATTGAATTCAGGACCACTTCAATTTACCCACTGCCTTCAGTCTCCCAATGATCAAAGCTTTGCTCCACTTGACATAAATTTCCCTATACTTCCAGATTGTGTACCCCTCAGTATCATACACCTGGTAGTCAGTCACAGGGGAGCAGGTAAGAGGCACAGCACAGCCAAGTGGTGAAGCTCAGGATAGGTGACCCCAAGCAGCCAATGCTGTGGAAGCTTTTGCTTTTAATGGCTACAGCAACCAACTGTCTCCATGACCATGGAAACAGGACATACTATTGCTAGGGGGTGATCTTGTCAAAATGCAAGTGTGTGGGACAATTGCAAATAACTGAATTCTGTACCACTAAGGTTTCACTTTTTAGCCATTGTGTTGGATACCTGGGGGACCCTTTCAGTAATTCAATGTTCAGCATGTAAATGTTCTCTTAAAACTCCTGTTTTCAGTATAGTCCCCACGGCCCTCAACTGTCCCATGTGTCTCCCAGCATGTAGATTCACTGGTTTTCTCTCTCCATAGAACAATCTTCAGTCTTTTGCTGGGTGCAAGAGGGGCATCTGCCTGACTTCACGGTATGGAATAAGAGATCTGGGTGTCTAGCTTCTTCTTAAGTCAACTTTCAGCCAATCCTTTTGTTTTTTATTCATCTTTACTGCCTCCTCTGGAGCCACCCAGCAGCACCAGTGCTTGACCTGTTAGGGGCTCCCTTGGTGTAAATCATGTTGAGTTTTGACCTGCCTTCTAGTTTAGGATTCAGCTTTCATGAGTCTGCTAAGGCCATTGCTACTCATTCACCTGCTTTCCAGCTTCCTGAATTTTGCTTTTATGGTTGTCTGCTTTCCTGTTCTCTTTATCCTTAGGGGTTTGTTCTTTAAAAATAAGAACACTTTATTATTATTTTCATATTTCAGGAGGAAAGAAAGAGAATGGCAGGTGCTTAATCTACCATTTTTAGCTGAACAACAGCATTACTTTTCTAAATCGAATTGTCTGGTTCCAAGCCTGTCCTCACCCAGGTGACCTGATATCAGTCAGACAGCCCAGCTCAATTTACTTCTAGGAGCCTTGGTTGGCTTCTAAAGCAAAGGCCTTTTTATTCTATCCTGGGGCAGGAAGAGGTTGGCTTCCAGCTCTCCAGGTTTGCTTGCTTGCTTGCTTGCTTGGAGAAGGAAGGCAGGTGGAGAAACAACTCATTCTTTTAGGCTTCTATAATAGCAGGGTCAAAACTCCGGCTAATAAACTGATGGAGCTAGCTAGACCTGGGTTTGAATCTAACTCTGCCACTTAGCTATGAGGCTGTAAGAAACCAACATAAGCTGTCTATGCCTCAGTTTCCTCAGCTTCCCAATGTGAGGAATGATACCTCCTTCCAGGGAGGTTTCAGGAAGTAGAGGAACCATCGTGTCAGGTATCTGGCACAGGGCCTGCCACGGGAGATGCTCAGCAATGCTGGCTACAGTTGGTGTTCTGGAGTCTCTCAAGGGAGGACCTCCATGCCTCCATGGTGCCACGTGCATCCCCAGACGTGGCTGACTGCTTCCTTCCTAGTCCTCTGAAGCCGGAGGTCACCTGGCTGAAAGGGGCTCTATGCCCACGGTTGTCAGGAAATGCCTCATGAGCATCCCAACTGCAGGGCCTCTTTATTTCCCATTCAGTTTACAGACTTCCTATCTGATAGACTCACTGAAGGAAAAAGGAAAGATTTAATTTTTCCATCTCAGATTTCAACTATAGCTTTGTTTTAACCTTCTCAAGTGCCAATCTTCTAGGTATTTTGTGTCTGAGCCCTGATCTTCTGCTGCCAGGAATCTGCCCAGGAATGCTTTCACCCTCGCCAGGACTCTAAGGTGTATACAGAGCAGCCATGCTTTAGAAGTCAACTGCACTTGGGAGCAGCAGAGCAGGGAGTCAGAGGTCACTCTTTTGGTCACGTGAGCAAGTGGTGGCTCTGAGGAAGCACCTTGGCATCAGTCCCTGAAACCTCTTCACATGCTTTCTTCTCAGTCGTGGTTTACCAGTGTGCAGAGTGCTGTGACCCTAACTGTTAGCAGCCCATCCATAGATGGAGAGAGTGCAGCAGGCGCAGTAACTTAAAGGAGATGCCGGAGTTACCAAGTACCTCGGAGATTTAATAATCATGAGATTTAATGATAATGCTAAGTAATAACTATAAAAATGTATGCAAGGCTCTGTTCTCAGCACTTTATATACATTAAAATGTGTTGAATCCTTACAACAACTCTTTGAAGTGAAGGAGGAACCATTTTCATACTCATTTTTCAGATGGAGAAACTGATGTGAACTTATATGCTCATTAGTGGCAAAGTTGGGGGTTGGACCTAGAGAGTCCAGCTCCGGTGTATCCTTCAGTGCATCCTTCCAGATGCTGCCTTTCTGAAGTGAGTGTAAGTATTTGTTGAAGGATAACACAATTCATCATATCCTGTGCCTCAGCTGGTGTCAGGAACCCCAGCCCATGTAATGAAGATACAGATCAGGTATTTCTCAGGTCTTTAAAATCCTTCTGCTAGCACTGCTTCCCCCAGATTATCTGGGAGCATTGAAAATGCTTCTGGATAAATCCCTCATAGCCCAAGCTAATTCTTTCCCCATGTGCCCTCAAGTCCCCAGGGCCATAATTGGCTCCTGTGCGCTGGGAAGGGCTTGGTCTCTGCAGGCTGGAGGCCAGAGTTGGAATCCCAGCTCTTCTACTTAGATGGTGTGTCACCTTGAGCAAATTTTGAGGTCTCTTTTTCAAGTTCCTCAGCCATAAAATGGTATGATATTTGCTTCCTACGTGCTAGAGTCATTGTGAGAATATCTGGAGGCAACATCCTTCTAGCCATAACAGTGAAAAACGTGTAACAAACTCATGGTGTCATCAGACGTTGGTGGAGTCCTCAGGTGGTGGCAGCCAGAGCTACTGTCCAGCTTTCCATGCTTCACCAGCCCTGTCCCACAAGCTTGGAAAGATAAGTGGCCTGAATGTAGGCAAGGCTAAATTTGCCAGAACTGGCATGGGGGAAATGATTAGATCATTACGTCTTCGCTTGAGACAGTGAGTTGCTGGAGGGCAGGGGCCAAGCCTTCTTCACACTGGTGTCCTTATTTCTTGGTCCAGTGCTTGGCATTAAGGGAGGTCAGACTAGAAGGATAGAATTATAAGGCAACACAATTTGTCTGGGGAGCAACCTCACCCCTACACTGTTTCTTTGGAGGAAGCTGCCTCCTGCCCCAGTGTGCTCTGGATTCCCACACTGGTGCCCTGAGGGTCTCCAAAGTGCCTAACATCACATGCCTTTCCAATGTGTGTCTACCAGACACACGTTGGCCTCCAGGCAGTTATAGATAGCAACTCAATATTTACAATAACAGAAACCACTCTGGTGAAGGAGGGAGTCTGAAAAGGTGAACTCATACTCAGATATTACCCAGCCAGAGCCTTCTTCCTGCTAGGCCATGCTCTTCAGTAGAACCCTAATGCTTTCAAGGCTTTTCAAGAAAACCTACTTCTTGAGGCTTTCTCAAATCCTCGAATTTGAGAAACAACATTATAGCATTTTATATTCTCCCATGAAATGCAGTAGAATGGGCTGCAAGAGTTAAATTTTCAATTTCTATCACTGTTCTTGAAAAATAATTTTTACCTTGGCTGAAGCCTTTGCTGAAATGATTTTTTGAATTGCTTTTCTTATTTCATGAGGGTGGAGAATTCATTTGGATTATAGATTTCTGCAATCTCTAAGTCTGATATTCCTTTCTTTATTGCTTTAAAAGCTAATATTTTCTGAGTCTGGTCTCCCTGTATACCACTCACTCCCCACGCCCATCCCTACTGAGAACCATCATTTTCTAAGGCTTCTTTTGGTTTTTATTCCTTCCCCAGCACTAGCTATTGCCATTTGTTCACCAAGGAAGTTTCCATCACCTAATAAGATTACAATATCCCTGATATTATGCGATGGAAGCTAAGCAGCAGAACCTGGGCAGAGAGCCATGGATGTGTGGCTGGCTCCTCCTACCGTATTTGCTTGAAGTAAATGAGATTCAAATCTGAGCCTCAGAGGAATTTCAAATTATACCCTGCCATGGACCTTTAGCCTCCTACCTCCCCCAGCTCCCCCGCTCTCCACCCTCCAACAAATCCATTAAGGTCAAATACCTATAGTGCTTTTAAGTGTTCAAAATAGTTTTCTTCAAATGTGCCAAGAGGGCATTTGCTTAGTCAGATTAAGAAATGGGCTGGGCGTGGTGACTCACGCCTGTAACCCCAACACTTTGGGAGGCTGAGGTGGACAGATCACAAGGTCAGGAGATCGAGGCCATCCTGGCCAACATGGTGAAACCCCATCTCTACTAAAAATACAAAAATTAGCTGGGTGTGGTGGCACGTGCCTGTAATCCCAGCTACTTGTGAGGCTGAGGCAGGAGAATCACTTGAACCCAAGAGGCAGAGGTTGCAGTGGGCCAAGATTGTACCACTGCACTCCAGCCTGGCGACAGAGTGAGACCCCATCTCAAAAAAAAAAAAATGGTTAGGAGGAGATCACAAGAGATTTTTATGGCAAATAGGAACGTTTTTCTGTATGTAAGAACGCACCGTGTGGGCTGTCATTTACAAGGCAGGGCAGGCTTCTAGGATTTAGCACACACTGAATCGCAGCAAGTCAAGGCTGTGTGAAGCCATGGAAAATGGCTGTGTGAAGTCACAGAAAGGGATAATGTGAAGTCACAGGAAGAAGCAGAGTGAAGTCACAGGAAGAAGCAGTGTGAAGCAATAGAAAGGGGCTGGAAGATGTCATAAGAAGAAATTGTGTGAAGTCACAGGAAGGGGTTGTGTGAAGCCAGAGAAAGTGGCTGGGTGAAGCCAGAGAAAGAAGCTGTGTGAAGCCACAGGAAGGGGCTGCACAGCATCAGTATGAAGTCACAGGAAGGGGCAGTGTGAAGCCACAGGAAGAGGCAGTGTGAAGTCAGGAAGGGGCTGTGTGAAGTCGCTGGAAGGGTAGTGTGAAGCCAAAGAAGGGGCTATGTGAAGTCACAGGAAGGGGTAGTGTGAAGCCAAATAAAAGGGCAGTGTGAAGTCACAGGAAGGGGCAGTGTGAAGACAAAGGAAGGGGTAGGGTGAAGTCACAGGAAGGGGCAGTATGAAGCCAAGGAAGGGGCTGTGTGAAGTCACAGGAAGGGGTAGTGTGAAGCCAAATAAAAGGGTAGTGTGAAGTCACAGGAAGGGGCAGTGTGGAGCCACAGGCAGGGGCTGTGTGGAGCCACAGGAAGGGGCAGAAGGAAGTCACAGGAAGAGGCTGTGGGAAGCCACAGAAAGGGGCTGTTTGAAGCCACTGGAAGGGGCTTGTGAGGTCACAGGAAGGGGCAGTGTGAGGTCACAGGAAGGGGCTGTGTAAGGGGACAGGAAGTGGCTATGTGAAGCCACAGGAAGGGGAAGTGTGAAGCCACAGGAAGGGGCTGTGTGAAGTCACAGGTAGGGGCAGCATGAACTCACAGGAAGTGGCTCTGTTAAGCCACAGGAAGGGGCAGTGTGAAGCCACAGGAAGGCGCAGTGTGAAGTCACATGAAAGGGGCTGTGTGAGGCCATAGGAAGGGGCTGTGTGAGGTCACAGGAAGGGAAGTGGAAAGTCACATGAAGGGACTGTGTGAAGTCACAGAGAGGGGCAGTGGAAGTCACAGGAAAGGGCAGTGTGAAGTCACAAGGAGGGGCAGTGTGGAGCCACAGGCAGGGAGGGGCTGTGTGAGACCACAGGAAGGAGCTGTGTGTAACCATAGGAAAGAGCAGTGTAAAGTCACAGGAAGGGGCAGGGCAGTGTGAAGTCACAGGGAGGGGCAGGGCAGTGTGAAGTCATAGGAAGGAGCAGTGGGGTCATAGGAAGGGGCTATGTGAAGTCAGAGAATGAGTCTGTGTGAGGCCACAGGAAGAAGCAGTGTGAAGCCACAGGAAGGGGCTGTGTGAATCATAGGAAGAGGAAGTGTGAAGTCACAGAAGGGGCTTGGTGAAGCCATAGGAAGGGGCATGGGAAATCACAGGAATGGGCTGTGAGAAGTCGCAGGACGGGGCAGTGGAAAGTCACAGGAAGGGGTGTGAGAAGCCACTGGAAGGGGCAGTGTGAAGTCACAGGAAGGGGCAGTATGAGGTCACAGGAAGGGGCTACGTGAAGTCACTGGAAGGGTCAGTGAGAAGTCACAGGGAGTGGCTGTAGGAAGTCACAGGAAGAGGCAGTGTGAAGCCACAGGAATGGGCAGTGTGAAATCACAGGTAGAGGTTATGTGAAGTCACAGGAAGCGGCAGTGTGAAGTCACAGGAAGGGGCTATGTGAAGTCACAGGAAGGGGCTGTGTGAGGCCACAGGAATGGGCAGTAGGAAGCTACAAGAAGGTGCAGTGGGAAGTAACAGCAAGGGGCTGTGTCAAGTCACAGGAGGGGACTGTGTGAAGCCACAGGAAGGGGCAGTGGGTAGTCACAGGAACAGGCATTGTGAAGCCACAGGGAGAGGTATTGTGAAGCCAAAGAAGGGGCAGTGTGAAGCAACAGGAAGGGGCAGTGGGAAGTCACAGGAAGGAGAAGTGTGAGGCCACGAGAATGTGTGGTGAGAAGTTACAGGAAGGTGCTGTGTGAAGTCACAGGAAAGGGCTGTGCGGAGGCACAGGACAGGGTAGTGACATCACAGGAAGGAACTGGGTGAAGCCACTGGATGAGGCTGTATGAAGTCACAGGAAGGGGCTGTATGAAGTCACATAAAGGGGCTAGATGAGGTCAGAGGAAGTGGCAGTGTGAGTTCACAGGCAGGGGCTTTGTGAAACCACAGGAAGGGGCAGTGGGAAGTCACAAGAAGTGGCTTTTGGAAGCCACAGGAAGAGGCAGTGTGAAGTCACAGGTAAGGGGAGTGGGAAATCACAGGAAAGGTAAAGTGAAGCCACAGGAAGCAGCAGTGTAAAGCCACAGGATGGGGCTTTGTGAAGTGACAGGAAGGGGCAGTGTGAAGTCACAGGAATAGGTTGTGTGATGCCACAGGAAGGGGCTGTGTGAAGCCACAGGAAGGGGCAGTAGGAAGTCACAAGAAGGGGCTGTGTGAAGCCACAGGAAGGGGAAGTGTTAAACCACAGGAAGGCACAATGTGAAGTCACAGGAAGGGGCTGTGTGAAGCCACAGGCAGAGACAGTGAGAAGTCATGGGAAGAGGCAGTGTGAAGTCACAGGAAGGGGCAGTGTAAAGTCACAGAAGGGGCAGTGTGACGTCACAGGAAGAGGCAGTGTGAAGCCACAGGAAGGGCAGTATGAAGTCAAAAGGAGGGGCATTGTGGAGCCACAGGAAGGGGCATTGGAAAGTCACAGGAAGTGGCTGTGGGAAGTCACAGGAAGGGGCTGAGGGAAGTCACAGGAAGTGGCTTTGTGAAG
>NC_045435.1:93545615-93657161 GCF_002776525.5 Piliocolobus tephrosceles | reverse complement strand
GTCACAGGAAGGGGCTGAGGGAAGTCACAGGAAGTGGCTTTGTGAAGTCGCAATACGGGGCAGTGGGAAGTCAGAATGATTGGCTGTGTGAAGCCACTAGAAGGGACTGTGTGAAGTCACAGGAAGTGGCAATGTGAGGTCACAGAAAGGGGCTGTGTGAAGCCATAGGTAGGGGCAGTGAGAAGTCACAGGAAGTGACCGTGTGAAGTCACAGGAAGAGGTGGTATGAAGTAGGAAGGGACAGTGTGAAGTCACAGGTAGGGTTCTGTGTGAAGCCACAGGAAGGGGCACTTTGATGTCGCAGGAATGGGCAGTATGAAGTCACTGGAAGCAGTGGTGTGAAGCTACAGGAAAGGCCAAGGGGAAGTCACAGGAAGGGACTGTGTGAAGCCAAAGGAAGGGGCAGTGTGAAGTCACAGGAAGGGGTTGTTTGAAGTCACAGAAGGGGCTGTTTCTTCACCCACAGAATGGGTGGTGTGAAGCCACTGGAAGGGGCTTGTGCAGTCACAGGAAGTGGCAGTTTGAGGTCACAGGAAAAGACTGTGTGAAGCCACAGGAAGGGGCAGTGTGAAGTCACAGGAAGTGGCTGTGTTTAGCCACAGGAAGGGGCAATGTGAAGCCACAGGAAGGCACATTCTGAAGTCACTTGGAAGGGGCTGTGCATAGCCACAGTGTGAAGTCACAGGAAGGGGCTGTGTGAACTCACATGAAAGGCCAGTGGGAAGTCACAAGAAGGGGCTGTGTGAAGCCACAAGAAGGGGCAGTGTGAAGTCATAGGAAGGGGCAGGGTGAACTCAAGGAAGTGGCTGTGTGAAGCCACAGGAAGGCATAGGAGGCCATAGGAAGGCAGAGTGTGAAGCCAAAGGAAGGGGCTCTCTGAAGCTACAGGAAGGCGCAGGCTGAAGTCACAAGAAGAGGCTGTGTGAAGACACAGGAAAGGGCAGTTTGAAGCCATAGGGAAGTCACAGTGTGAAGTCACAGGAAGGGGCTCTGTAAAGGCATAGGAAGGGGCAGTGTGAAGTCACAGGAAGGAGCTGTGTGAAGGAATAGGAAGGGGCAGTGTGAAGTCACAAGAAGGGGTTGTGTGAAGTCACAGGAAGGAGGCTGTGTGAAGCCTCAGGAAGGGGCTGTGTGAAGCCAC
Source organism: Piliocolobus tephrosceles (assembly GCF_002776525.5). Taxonomy (NCBI): domain Eukaryota; kingdom Metazoa; phylum Chordata; class Mammalia; order Primates; family Cercopithecidae; genus Piliocolobus; species Piliocolobus tephrosceles. The sequence goes on along the minus strand of NC_045435.1, from coordinate 93,656,020 downwards.
AGGCAGGGAGGGGCTGTGTGAGGCCACAGGAAGGGGCAGTGAGAAGTCGCAGAAAGGGACAGGGCAGTGTGAAATGACAGGGAGGGGCAGTGTGAAGTCACAGGAAGGGGCTGTGTGAAGCCACAGGAAGGGGCAGTGGGAAGTCACAGAAAGAGTCAGGGTGGTGTGAAATAACAGGGAGGGGCAACATGACATCACAGGAAGGGGCAGTGGGAAGTCACAGGAAGAGGCAGTGGGAATTCACAGGAAGGGGCTGTGGGAAGCCACAGGAAGGAGCTCTGTGAAGCCTCTGTAAGGGGCTTGTGAGGTCACAGGAAGGGGCAGTGGGAGGTCATAGGAAGGGACTGTGTGAAGTGACAGGAAGGGGCATGAGAAGTCACAGGAAGGGGCTGTGTGAAGTCACAGTGTGAAGTCACAGGAAGTGGCTGTGTGAAGCTACAGGAAGGGACAGTATGAAGCCATATGAAGGCACAGTGTAAAGTCACATGAAAGGGGCTGTGTGAGGCCACAGGAAGGGGCTGTGTGAAATCACAGGAAGGGAAGTGGGAAGTCACAGGAAGGGTGTGTGAGAAGTCACTGAAAGGGGCAGTGTGAAGCCACAGGGAGGGGCAGTGTGAAGTCACAGGTAGGGGCAGTGTGAAGCCACAGGCGGGGAGGTGCTGTGTGAGGCTACAGCAAGGGCCTGTGTGTAGCCACAGAAAGGGGCAGTGTGAAGTCACAGGGAGGGGCAGGGCAGTGTGAAGCCACAGGAAGGGGCTGTGTGATGCCGCAGGAAGGGGCACTGTGAAGTCACAGAAAGAGGCAGTGCAAAACCACAGGGAGGGATAGTAGTGTGAAGCCAAAGGAAGGGGCAGTGTGAAGCCACAGGACGGGGCAGTGGGAAGTCACATGTAGGGGCAGTGTGAAGTCACAGAGAGGGGCTCTGTGAAGTCACAGAAAGGGGCTGTGTGAGGGCAGAAGAAGTGGCAGTGTGAGGTCACAGGAAGGAGCTGTGTGAAGCCATGGGAAGGGGCATAGGAAGTCACAGGAAGTGGTTGTGTGATGTCACAGGAAGAGGCGGTGTGAAGTCATAGGAAGGGGCAGTGTGAAGTCATAGGTAGAGGCTGTGTGAAGCCACAAGAAGGAGCAGTGTGAAGTCACAGGAAGGGGCTCTGATGACAGGGAAACAGGCTGTGTGAAGCCACAGGTAGGGGCAGTGTGAAGACGCTGGAAGTGGACCTGTGAAGACACAGGTAGAGGCTATGTGAAGCCACAGGAAGGAGCAGTGTGACATGACAGGACGGGCAGTGTAAAGTCACAGGAAGGGCAGTGTGAAGCCACAGGAAGGGCTTGTGAGGCCACTGGAAGGGGTTTATGAAGCCCCAGGAAGGGACTGTGTGAAGCCACTGGAAGGGGTTTGTGAAGCCCCAGGAAGGGGCTATGTGAAGCGTTAGGAAGGAGCTGTGTGAGGTCACAGGGAAGGGCTGTGTGAAGCCACTGGAAGGGGCTGTGAGAGTTCACAGGAAGGGGCTGTGTGAGGCACAGGAAAGGGCTGTTTGAAGCCACTGGAATGGGTAGTGGGAAGTCACAGGAAGGGGCAGTGGGAAGCCACAGCAAGTGGCTGAGTGAAGTCATAGGAAGCAGCAGTGGGAAGTCACAGGAAGTGGCTGTGTGAAGTCACAGGAAGGGGCAGTGGAATGTCACAGGAATGGACTGTAGGAAATCATAGGAAGGGGTTGTGTGAAGCCACAGGAATGGGCAGTGGGAAGCCACAGGAAGGTGCAGTGTAAAGTCCCATGAAGGTGCTGTGTGAAGTCACAGGAAGGGGTTGTGTGAAGTCCCAGAAAGGGGCTGTGTGATTTCACAGGAAGGGTCTGTGTGAAGCCACTGGAAGGGGCTGTGTAAGGTCACAGGACAGGGCCATGTAAAGTCACAGGAAGTGTTGTGTGAAGCCACAGGAAGGGGCATTGTGAAGTCACAGGAAGTGGCATTGTGAGGTCTCAGGAAGGGGCAGTGTGAAGTCACAGGGAGAGGCAGTGTGAAATCACAGGAATTGGCAGTCATAGGAAGGGGCAGTGAGAAGTCGCAGATAGAGGCAGTGGGAAGTCACAGGAAGGGGCAGTGTGAAGCCACAGAAAGTGGCTTTGTGAAGTCACAGGGACGGGCAGTGGGAAGTCACAGGGAGGAGTGTGAATTCATAGGAAGGGGCTATGTGAAGTCACTGTGTGAAGTTACTGTGTGAGTTCACAGTAAGGAGCAGTGTAGGATCACAGAAGGGGCTCTGTCAAGCTACAGGAAGGGGCAGTGTGAAGCCACAGGAAGGGGCAGTGTGAGGTCACAGAAAGAGGCAGTGTGAAGTCACAGGATGAGGCTGTGTGAAGTCACAAGAAGGGGCTGTGTGAAGCCACAGGAAGGAGCAGTGTGAAGTCACAGGATGGGGCTGTCTGAAGCCACAGGGAGGGGCAAGAGGAAGTCTCAGGGAGGGTCAGTGTGAAGTCACAGGAAGTGACAGTGTGAAGTCACAGGAAGAGGCTGTGGTAAGTCACAGGAAGGGGCTGTGTGAAGCCACAGGAAGGGCCAGGGTGAAGCCACAGGAAGGAGCTGTGGGAAGTCATGGGAAGAGGTAGTGTTAAGCCACAGGAAGATTCAGTGTGATGTCACAGGAAGGGCTGTGTGAAGTCACTGGAAGTGGCTGTATGAAGTCACAGGAAAGGCTGTTTGAGGTCACAGGAAGTGGCTGTATTTAGTTAGACGGAAGGGCTGTGTGAAGTTACAGGAAGTTGTTGAACAAGACAGCAAAAATCACAGCAAAATCCCAGGTTTCTTCCCCGTGCTTAGCACCCCCCTATACTCACATTTTTGTCCCAAGGTTCTGGATTCTTCCCTCATCCTTGTGTGTGAAGTGAAAAGTACATGGACTATCAGAAAAATTTAAATCTTGCCTGCCACTAACCTGAATTTCTACCATTGTAATGTTATCATATTAGCACATATGTTGTAGGATTTTGAGAGTTCCTGGCACATGGTATGTGCTCAGTAAGTGGTCATTTTTATTGGGATCTGCTGTAGTCACCTCACAAGTCAGATGTTTTCAATTTCCTGACTGACAGTCTGGAGAATTCTTGACATGGAACTGGGGCACCATCTGGTTCTGGAATGAGCAGGAAGCATAGAACCTGCCTGGTTTAGATATCAAGCCCTAGACTAATTGGAGGATAACAGATTATTGGTAAACTGCTTCTGATACTACCTCTCAAATATTCCAGATTGGAGTGTATCAAGTGTGGTGGCATTTTTCTCATTGATATTCTTCTATTTCTCAAATAAAGAATAAAGGAGGACAAAAGACATAACAAAGCTGCTTTCATTTTGAATGAAAAACATTTAGCCTGAAAACATTTTTATTTTTCCTTAATTTGTCCTGATACAAAAAGGTTGCAACCTGCCTTTGACTTCATTCAAGCCCCACTTTATGGATGAACTGGTTAGTCCTGAACAGATAAGCCTCCTTTGACAGAAGTCCCACTCCTAAGACCTAGTGCAGTCTTTCGGAATTACGGCTGGAGCAGGGGCTTTAGGTGGCAGCTTCTTCCTAGGGTGGCACAGCAACTAGGTCAGCTAGCTCTGAAGCCAGACTGCCTGGGTTCGTGTCCTGGTGCTGCCCTTGCCAGCAGTGTGAACCTTTGACCGCTCTGTTTCTTTATGTGTTGTTTTCCTCACCTGTAAAATAAAGATAACAGTAGTATATACCTCAGAAGATGGGCACGAGGATTAAATTATAAGTAAGGTTTTCAAGCAGTCTCAGACATGTAGCAAATGGTGAATCAACGTTAGTTATCATTCCTTTGGTCTTCTTTCTTTTTCCTGGAATTGGCTGAGCCAGAAATTATAGGGGTAAAAGTCCGCTCTTGTCTTGAAGTTGCTGATGTGTAAGGAAAAATCAAAGTCCTCTGATGGAGCTGAGCAAGGGAGCCTGGCCTGGTGGTAGCTTTGGAGACAGGATGCCTGTTATTCTGCCCACAGTAGAGCAAACAGCCCAGTCTCCCAGGACCCAGCAGATCCGACTGGAGAGGGATGTTGTGTCTGTTGCCTTTGCCCCAGAGGCCGGTTCAGCTCTCCCTGCCTGGGGTCTGACTTTGGGAAGTCAAGGAAAGCAGGGTTGCCTGCTGAGTTCCTCCCAGGGCTGGGACTTGTGGTTTTAATCCAGCCCTCTGAAAGTCTGCTCATATATTCCCTTTCACCCCAGCCATAGTTTTGTTATGACAAACTGCACTTTAAGAAATGGAACAGAAACTCCAAATTCCCGAATTTTTGCCAGTTTAACTCAGAGCTTAAGTAGTGATGAATCAGACAGGGTGGCTGTTTAGAAGGGGGCAAAGGTCGGGGAACAGAAACTAAGGGGTTGTCACACCTTTAGTGATGACTCCAGAGTTAGACCCAAATTCAGTTTTTAACACACACACACACACACACACACACACACTATCACATAGTTCCCTCTACCCCTTCTCCCACCCAGAAAACTCTTAAAAAACACTTTACAAGGGCTTTGTGACTTTTTCTTTGGGTGGGGAGAAGAGCATGTGATCTGTCTTCTCCCCATCTTCCCTGCCCAACATGTTATCCATTGTCCATGGCAGTTTGGTGGAGGACCAGATTTTTGTCATCCTTTTTTGATATCTGGTAGTTGAGGAAAGATGACTTAGCCTCTGTCTCTGCCAGCTGGTCCCTGTGCAGTCAGCCAACTCTAGTCATATTTGTAAGCCGTGGAGGTGTCAGGGTGTAGAGTGGTGCAGGGCGTAGAGGCAATCTGGGGAGTGGTGATCTAGTGCCAGACTGTCAGGCAAGATCCTGACTGGATTTCCCCAAAGAAGAGCTTTCGTTTCCCTACAAAATGAGGAAAATCTCCTGCTGCCTATTACAGTACAAACTATAAACTGTAAGTTCAGTCCTTTCCTCCAAGTGTCCCTGTTTCTCAAGCTGTCTCTGGGCAAAGTTCACTTGTACTAGACGTTTTCAGAAAAGTCCTTCTTAAAAGACCTCCATTTGACAGAAGCCTCCCTCCATACTATCTTACTGGGGAAACTGGTTCAAGAGATGTATCTGTGACTGTGTTGCATCATCATCCTCATCACAGCCTGAGCCCCATTTGTAGAGACAGCACCACACTCTTGTTAACTGAGGGAGGGGTGCTAGGTTTCATTGCTAACCTGCCTGCCTGTTATCTGACCAAGGGCACACATTGAGCCCTAGAGATGCCACCAAAAGGAGTGTATTAGTTGGGTTTTGCTGTAATAATGCTGCATAACCAATAGCCTCAAAGTCTCAATAGCTAACCGAAACATATGCCTATATTTTGATAATAGGAGTTGGGTAGGCTGGGCCCAGTGAGCATGGCTGGGTTGGTTCCAGGCTGGAGGTTGAGTTCAGGTTTGCTCCAGGTGCCTCAACCAGGGCAAGTTCTTCTCATCATGAGGACAGATTTGCAAGGAGGCAAGCCAAACCACAAAAGCACATTTAAAGCCTCCCATAGGACATGGTATATGTTATGTCCACTCACATCCTGGTAGCAAAAGCAAGTCACATGGCCAAGGTCAAAGAAAGTAGGCAGGGAAGTAGACTGCATCTGCAGTGCAACCATGGTAAGGTGGGGAAGAAGGAAGAATTGTAAACAAATAATGCCATTAAGGACACTGCCCTTGATGGTTAGAACTTCATGGTTGAGAGGTGAACTTCCCGGTTGAGAGCTGTTTCCACCCTTATGGAGGCAATGGCAGGGAGTTTGGTATTGGCTCCTGTCCCCTGCCCCGCATAGTTCCCCAGCTTCTCAGTGGGCTGGGCTCCTTCAGGCAGAACTCTCCTGGTTTCCCTTCCCTCAATTGCTAGGCAGCCCCAACTCCATTCTTGTCAGAATCTCAGTCTTCTCCTTTAACTCCCTGACATACTTCCCTTCTGGCTCCCACCCTTTCCCTTCTCACCTTCCCATGTGATTTTAAAAGGTCAAGAAATTCTTTGTTGTTCCATCCTGGTTATCTTTGGAGGCAGCTTCAGCAGACAGTGAGAACTTTCTCACTACCCAGGTGGCCTCCTCCTGGCTGACGCTTATGGTTTTACAATGAAAGAGCTTCTCTTTCTGTCTCTACCTTCCATTATGTTCCCAAATATCCCCGTTTTTACTCTGATTTTACAATGAGCCAAAACCCAAGAAGAGAAGTGTTTTCAGACCTCAGAAAGGTAGACTGTATCCAGAAGTGGGGACAGAAAATTCCGGATCCCACCCCTCATATAAATATACCCAACCATGTAGTGGGCTTTTACATACTTTGACTCGTTTATTTATTGTGCCAACTCCTGGAGGGAGAAGACATCTCATTCTCCCCATTTTACAGCTGAGGAAACAGAGCAGAAAGGTTGTGTGACTTGCCTATTGCAACACAGTTCAGAAGAGCAGAAGCAGAACTCAGAGGTGTCTTCCACAAAACCTGTGTGTCTATTTATCTGGCTATCCCCCTGTTTTCACTGCTCCTTCTCTGCAACTGCGGGTGGATGGGACTGTTAAGCCCTTGGGCATCTTCTCTGAGGAATTAAGGAGGGGTATTGGGAGGTAGGGGCTTGACAAGGAAGGAGAAAGAGGATAGCTGTAGAATCAGACAGTGAAGGTAACTCCATTTCTCTTTCCCTCCTGCCATGATCATTGCAGGGCAAAAGAGACAGGGTATGTTACTTGGATGGTCAGAATTGAGGGGAGGAGGTGGGCCCCCCCACCCCCTCCGGCATGTCTGCAGTGACAGGGTCAGTTTGGGTCTCACTGGCAAACTTTGTAGTAGATTCTGCATCATTCCCCCTTATGTTTTCTCTAATGTACTCTTTATTCTTCAGCTGAATATTTCTCTTCAGATGATGTTTTCTTTCAGTCTGATCAAAGCTGCTTTTCTTTTCCCAAAACTTTACTTGGGTGGCCCTGCCTAGGACATCTGCTCATGGTCATTTCAAACTTTTCTCTCTGCACAACTGCCAACTTTCCCCACGTTTTCTGAAGCCAAGTGAGGCTGAAAGAAGGATCAAAACAGCCTGTCTTCTTGAAACATTTTTAAAAGATGATTTATTTTTCCCTAGTGGTATCCAATACTTTGAGAATACAGATTAGGAATTCAACACATTTTTCATTATAGAAGAAAAAAAAAAAAAAAAACCCAAGCCAACTTGTCCATGGCCATTTTCCTTTTTAGTGTTACTTTAAAATGTTGGTATTCTTGCCAGCTATATGGCCCTGGGCAAACATTGGCACTCTGGACTTTTCTGTTTTCTCAGTTGTAAAATAGTAATTTTATAATTCCCATTTCTCTAGGTTGTTGTGAGGATTAAAGGCGATAGTAACTTATATATGATGAAAGGGTAATGGCAATAAGAAGGAGTTGGACCCAACAACTTCCTCTCTTGGCGGCATCTCCTCTATAGAAATGTTTACATTCTTTCCAAGAACTGCATTTATTGGATGTTCACTGCAATATTGTTTGTTATAATAAAAAACTGGAGATGATCTAAGTATCTTCTGTTGAAGGATGGGTAAAGAAATCATGGCACATTTCCACTGTGAAATATTATGCAGCAGTTAAAAAGAGTAAAGTACCTCTATATGGATAGATATGGAAAAAGCTTCAGGGCCTCTTATGTCAATCAAAGCAAGTGGTGGCATAGTCATTTCCTCTCTGCTGAAAATAATTACCACGTGTAGTAGGCTGAAAAATTATCCCCAAATGCTGTGCGTGTTACCTCATTTAGAAAAAGGATCTTTGCAGATCTGATTTAGGATTTTCAGATGGGGAACTTATCCTGAATTACCCAGGTGGACCCTAAATGCCATCACAAATATGCATATAAGGAAGAGGCAGAGGGAGATTTGACACAAACAAAAGAAGAGACCGTGGAGGCGGAGACTGGAGTGATGTGACTACAAGACAAGGAATGCTGACAGCTACCAAAAGCTGGAAGAGGCAAGGTATAGATTTTCCCGTAGAGCCTTTGGAGGTAGCACGGCTCTGCTGACACCTTGATTTTGACCTGGTGAAACTAATGTGGAACTTCTGGCCTCCAGAACTGTGAGACAATACATTTATGTTGTTTTAAGCCAGCAAGTCAGTGGTAATCTGTTATGGCAGCTACAGGAAACTAATACACTGTGACATATGCATATATTATAATGCAAAGAAAAGCAACCGCCTGAGAAGATACACACCCTAATTGCTAACTGTGGCTTCCTCTGGGGAGGGGAAGGAGATGTTCGATTTTGCCCTGATTTATTTGGTATTACATGGGTTTTTAACAGTGCATATCTATGCATGTAGTACCTGTGTGTTTTTTAAAATAGCAACAGAGACCAAATTAAAAACATATCTAATTGGGACAGAAATTTAGGATCGCACTTCAGAAAAATCATCAGATAAAGGTATCTTAGGGGGTGACAAGGCATCATTTGTTTTATAGAAAAGAGGCTCAGTCCTATTGAGCACCCTTAGTTGCAACCATATTGAATGCCTCTCAAAAGGGAGGTTGGCTTATATACCCACTGACTTTTGTCCCCTATTGGTTGAGGGCTGTCACCAGAGGTGTTAATTTCCCCTGAGCTTCCTGGCACAGCAGGCAAGAAAGCAGGAGCAATCAGCTCCTTGAGGTGGGGACTGGCAGTGCACGGAGATTGTCTGCTGTGGGGGCAGCTGGAGTCAACTGGGGGCCACAGGGACATAACACGGGTGTATTCACTATATTCTCTTATTTTCTGGTTTTTTGATGCTCTGGTGTCTGGTGCCTTATGGACTCAGGGAAGGACTGCACCTCCCAGGATTAGCTAATTCTTAATAAAAGAGAGTAATCAAATGGCCTGTGAGCATACCATTCGTGTGCAAACCAACCAGTTCTGAGTCTGTATCACCCATCTTCTTTTATCAGGTTTCTGTCTGTACTCTGCCCTATCACCTATAGCCTAGAATCTGCTGAAATTATTCAATTTCAGTTTGCTTCACTTTCCTTGCTCATTCCGTACTGTGAAAACCACAGTAAAGGCTTCAGCTGCATTTGCTGTCTCAATTTGCCTGCCCATCTCAGCCCCTGTGGCCCTGTGTGGCCCTGTGTGGCATGCCGCACCTCCTGTTTCTAGTGGATTGTGAATGTGACAAAAATTTATTTCATGGCAATTATTTTTGTGTCTGTATGTCTTACCATACCGGCTTGAAACAAATTCTGTGTACATTTTAAAATAATGGAGCACAAAACACATCTGCTGTGTTGGGTCGTGGGTGGGGGTGGCTGGCATTCCAAACAGAAAAGAGCCCTGGAGATTGGAGGAGCCCTCTTCACCAGCAGACTTGCAGTGCCACAGGCCAGTCAACAGTGTTTCCACCTCCCTGGTAACCCCTCTTATCTGACAGCTCGTTTTGCAGAGAGCTTCTCACGTGCCAGGCACTGTGATAGTCTGGAGATGCAATTGTGAGCCCATGTCCTGCCTGCATGGATCAGCCCATCCATTGAGAGACAGACGTTAAATGATCAAATCCAGTACAGAGTGAAAAGGGGTGTGCTTGGGGAGGAACAGTGTGTTACGGGAGCACATGGTGAGGGCATCCAATTCATTGAGGAGTCTCAGGGGAAGGCTTCCTGGGGGAGGTGATGTCTAAGCTGAGACCTGAGCAATGGAAACAGGAGGAGGGGTCTATTCCAGGCAGAAGGATCAACACATATAAAGGTCTGGAGACAGTGGGTCTGGCACTGTCCAGAATTGAAAGAAGTTTGGTACGGCTAGAGCCCTTCTGGCATTTAGATCTTCTCTAAAGAGATTTTGAAGGGTGTGATCCAGTTTGTGGCAAGTGGCCTGCAGAGGAGCAGGAGTGGGAGCCAAGGGAGCGGTTGCAGGTGTCCTGGTAAAGAAGAGGGCACCTGGGCTCAGTCACAGAGGGTCTAATGAGAAATGGACTGGTTCAAGAGCTGTTTAGGGGAAAAAATTGGCAAGATTTAGATGTCTGCGGCAGAGGAAAGGTGGAATGAAGGTCAGGCCCAGATTTCTGGCTTGGGTATCTGGGTGGACAGTGCTACCTTTTAGCCAGACTGGAAACAGAAGGAGGGGCATCCATAGGAGAGAGGATGAGACGGTGCATAAATTATAAAGTGGAAAACTGCTAGGTGACCCTGTGGTCCCTCCCTCTCCCCTTGACTCTTAGAAGTCTAACTGGGATAGGTGGATCACCTTACTTCCTGGTCCATGTCACTCCAAAGGGCTTCAAGGGTGGTCTTTCCAGAAGAATGTTGCTAAGTGATCAGCCTGGAGGCTGCACTCAATTCACACAAAGCTGGTGAATAGATCTTGTGGAAATGTGCAGCAGGAGCAAAATCCTTGGAATTCTCAGGGCTATTTGGGTGCTGTGTTTCCCAAGCATGGAAGTTGGAAAAAGGTCGTTGCTCTGAGGGCCGATTAGTCACTACATTCAGTAAGGACGCACTCCTTTCTTTTTAAAAATGTGCCATTGAGGACTGCTGGTATAAACACGGCAGCATAAACTCTGCATCCTCACCTTATCCTGGAAACTAGCAGAAAACAACAAAGAAGATGGAAGACAAAATGCAAATTCCTTTTTCAGCTAAATTAGGAGGCAGTCACCAAAATACCTGGGAACAGCGTAAGCAGCAGCCAGTTTCATGCAGGTGCAGTGTTAGAGGAAGTGAGAAAGAGTGGAAGAGGGAGCCCAAGTTGGCAGATCTCAGAAAGCACCAATGAAATATACCTGAAGGTGAGTGACACGCCTGAGGAGCAGAATCACCATCCCCCACTTGTCTGCAAAAGAGGGTGTGGAAATGGGATGGGGCAACTCTAGTGGCTCAGAGGATCCAGCTAGACAATTGGGATTAGAAAAGCAGAGGACACTATGATACATAAAGAGCTATGCTAACAAGCCATATTTCAGGATGCAGCCTGGCCATGGGGTAGATGAGAAGAAGAGAGTATCTGCACTATGAAAACCAGATGATTTCAAATTCCACCAGAATTTGAAAGGAACTTCTTTCAGTTGACTGGTCCAACTCATACAATAAAAAGAGTTCAGCAGCTATACAGAGACACTGTGAGAAAAAAGGAGACAAAGAACAGCAATGTTTCGTAACAGATGAGGGCTGGTCACCTGAAAATGTTACCCGGAAACAGTGGAATTTTGAGCAGTCTTATCACAATGAATTTTTAAAATGTAAAATACCCTCTGTGAATAAATACCACAAAGCAGAAATGCAAGAACTCAAGAAAAAATGGTAAGATGGAAAGATGTGAAATATGAGTTGGAAAGAAGTAGGGAAAAGTGGAAAATAACGGAAAGGGTGAATAAATATTAGATAAAACACAATAAGTCAAATAGAGTATAAAAACAAGAACAGTGAACAAAATGAAATGAAAATAGTTAGAAAGGATTAAAGAGAAGGTAAGAAACATATAAGGAAGATAAAGGAGAGCCACCATGTACATAATTGAAGAGCCTAAAGAAAAAAGTAAAAATAAAGTCATGGAATGAAAAAATATTTAATATTTAGTTCAAGAAAATTCTGATGAAATAAAAAGCATTGTGTTTACCTTTTCTAATAGGGCATACTGCGTGCCAAGAAAAGCTGACCTGAAACAGTCAACACAGATAGATCTTACGAATGTTACTGGATATTAAAGAAAAAGAAAGAATTCTTAGGGCAGCCAGGCAGGGTAAAAAATCAGTTTAATCTTAGATTTCCCTTAATGTTACAAAACAGTGGAGCAGAACCCATAAGCTGTTCAAAGAAAGAAACTGTGAGCCAAGTATTTTCTATCTAAGCAACTTTACTTCACGTACGAATGCTGTAGAAAACAGTTTGAACGTGCAAGAAATCACAGAATATTGTTCCCATGTGAACTTCAGTCAACCAAGAAATAATGGGAAACTGGGGCCAAGGGGACAGGAGTGTGCATAGAATATATTTAACTGAATAACTAAGACCTGAATAAATGTGGGTATTAGAGTGATGGAATCGAATGTATATGCTTCCTATTGTACCAATGCAGAAATGACACAAATATAAACAATCGGAAGGGGGATGAAGGCAAAAGTGGGAGAAAGAAGTAATATGCTGTTTACTTCATTAATAATAGCAGAGAACTAAAGAGTATCATTTAAAGCTGAGAAATATTAGAAATGTACAAAGATAAACATTAAAAAAGGTAATACTAGTAATGAAAATTGATTGGTAGAGGATAGAGAGGGGGAGGAGGGGGAAGAGGAAATAATTTTAATACTGTTCTTTTTAGGGGATTAAGAGCTACAGTCTAAAGAACCAGATAACTAAGGGCATATAATAATAAAGGTAATAATTAGGACCCAAATCAAAATGTCCTAAATAGTATAAGAAATATACACCAAAAGACAAAGTCATAGTAAGTGAAGAGAAAACATAGTATAAGACTTCAAATATTATAAATATTGTTGATGAAAAGGTCAAACTATAAAATATTAAAGAGATTTGTTCTGAGCCAAATATGAGTGACCAGTGGCCTGTGACATAGCCCTCAGGAGATATTCAGAACAGGTGATCAGACTACAACTGGGTTTTATACATTTTAGGGAGACATAAGACATCAATCAATACATTTAAGATGTACATTGCTTTGGTCCAGAAAGGAAGGACAACTGGAAGCAGGGGTTCCTAGGTCATAGGTAGATTCAAAGATTTTCTGATTGGTAATTGAAAGAGTTAAGTTATTGGCTAAAGACTTAGAATCAATAGAAAGGAATGTCTGGGTTAAGATAAGGGCTTGTGGAGACCAAGGTTTTATCATGCAGATAAAAGCTTCTAGGTAGCTGGCTTGAGGGAATAGATTGTAAATGTTTCTTATCAGACATAAAGAGGCTGTTCTGTCAGTCTTAAGGTCTGTGTTGATGTCAATGCTGGTCAACTGGGCCTAAATTTCAAAAGGGATAAGGGTATAATGAGGCATGTCTGGCTTCCTTTTCCGACGAGGGCCTCAACCAGTTTTTCAGGTTAACTTTGGAAGGCCCTTGGCCAAAAGGAGGGGTCCTTTCAGATGGTAAGGGGGCTTAGAATTTTATTTTGAGTTTACAATACAGAAAATATACCACAAAATATTACAACAGAACTAAGACTAAACATGTAAGGCATATCAAGTAATGTAAATTAGCTAAACCCGCCATAAAGAACACAGAGCTCCCTTGGTGGAAGTGTATGTAGGTGTGGGTGGCGGTGGCAAATGCAGAGCACACAGAGTCATCTCCTAACCCCCCACCCCATGGTAGAACATGAAGGAAGCCCCAGAGCAAGTGTAAGAACCATTGTTCTGTCCCATCTCTGGTAAGCAGGAGAGAGATTCCAGATGCAATCCAGGTTTGGGGAGCACAGGTTGTCTAGAGGACCACACAACTGACAAGGAAAATATTCTCTAGGCTTTGTCTCCTAGCCCTGTGGTCCTGGAGGCCCTGGCTGAAGTGAGGGGGATATCAGAAGCATGACCTCACCTGATTTCCCCACTGTTTATTTAGCTTGCTGGTCCCCACCCCACCTCAACTTAAGCAAGGTGTCCAAGCAGGGCTTTGTGGCCCTGGACATAGGCTCACCTGCTGGCTTCACAGAAGCGTGAATGCATGGGGTGTCAGGTGATGGGGGAAGATATTTTAGCAAGTGGGTGCCAGAGGCCAGAGGGGTTTCTCTACTGTCTCCTCCCCTTCACGTGTGGGGGAGCGAAGGTTAGCTTAATTGGTCCCTCCAGCAGCAACTTCAGGTAGATGGAAAGTGTCCATTGGCCCTGAGTCACCCTGTATTGGCGTGTCCCACTGAGTCTTGGGGGATCAGTTCAGAGCTGCAAGGGAGGCTTTGGTTATCATGGTCTTACTGTTCAGGCCAAGGTGGGTGATTGGGTCTCTCAGTGGTGACTGGGCAGGGGCAGAAAACCCTCATCTCAACCCTTTTCTCTGAAAGCCACCCTTAAGGGCCTACATTGACTTACTGGGCAATGGTGGTGTGTGGGTCCTCTTGTGCAGCTTTGTTCTGCTACAGGTGCTTGTCATGGACAGAAGGAGGTTCAGGGGAGCCCACAGCTGAGTCAGTTCACCTCCACTGTCCACCAAGAGTTAGCATCACTGGGTGTTGGGGGAAGTGAGACCTTAAAGGCTATTTCATCCAACCCAATCCCTTGTAGATGAGGAAGCTGGTCCAGAGAGTGGGTAAAGGTGGCCCCACAGACTGCAGCCTGCTGACTCCTGCCCAGCGTTCCTTCCACCACCACACACTGGCTTCCTGTGGCTGAGGTGTTTGGCAAAAGTGGGGCCAAGAGACATCAGTGCACCATTCATGGAGGCACTAAGAGGGAGATGCTGGCCTCATGTCCAGGAGGCAGAAGGGGTTAGGACAGGGAGAGAACCAGTGTGGAGGAACTGGAGGTAGGAGGCAGCCATGGGCACTTTTTAAGGCTGGGTTGTAACTGAGATTTCCCACTTCCACTTCCTTTTGATTATTATCTGACGTTCACGGTGCTGAGAAATGTGTTTGGTTCCTGCAGAAACTGTCACTGACTTAGAAGGGACTGAAAATGCAGACAAATTAGGAAATTCATGAGGGGCGGCATTCCTCCAGGCCATGCGGTTGGAAGGAAGGGGAAGGTCAAATGGGTACGGAAGGAGGAAAGGCTCTTTGGTGATTTTTTTTTTTTTTTTTTTTGAGATGGAGTTTTGCTGCTGTCACCCAGGCTGGAGTGCAATGGTGTGATTTTGGCTCACTGCAACCTTCACCTCCCGGGTTCAAGCGGTTCTCCTGCCAGGTTCAAGTGATTCTCCCGAGTAGCTAGGATTACAGGCACACGCCACCACACCCAGCTAATTTTTGTATTTTTAGTAGAGACAGAGTTTCACCATGTTGGCCAGGCTCGTCTCAAACTCCTGACCTCAAGTGATCCACCCACCTCGGCCTCCCAAAGTGCTGGGATTACAGGCGTGAGCCACCGCGCCCAGCCAGGAAATGCTCTTTTAATTGTAGAGGAAAGGGAACTCAGAGATGATCTGAATTAGGCCTTTTTGGCTGCATGTAGCAGGAGTACCCATGACCCACAGCTCAAGTGTAGAGGGAGAATGGGTTACGTGGATGCTGCTCAGTCCGGAAGAGCCCCAGGCAGTGGCTACTGCTGTTCCTGGGCCGGGCTCAGAACTGGAACCGTGGCTCAGAACTGGAACCACAGCGCAGAAAGCTGGGCAAGGCTCTTCCTCCTGTTTTCATCTCTGGTTTGTCTATGCAACTGTTTCCTTCTCTCTCCCTGCAGACTGGCTCTCAACAGAGTATGGCCCACTGCTGTCATCTTTGGCTGGGTGGCAATGGGCCCCTGCTCTCTATTTCATGAGCAGGACAAGTCAGCCTTGCTGATTTATCACAAGCCCATGCTCCCAGGGCTGGGTTGGGGGTGAGGATCTGTTGGTTCAGCGTGGGTCAGGATCCAGGATGGCCCCATCAGCTTAGATCATGGATTGGGGTCCCTGGATAGATATGGCTCGGGTGGATTGTAGGGGATAGAGGTGGCACTTTTGAGAGAAGGCAGGAGGCTACTGATGATGGACTTCACCCACATGTCCACTGCAGATCCCGGATAATCCTCTTTTGACACCCACAAGGGAGCTTCAGAAGAGCAAGCACATGCAGGGAAAAAAAGTGGAATCTGGTTTGTTTTGTGGGTGTTGTTTCTTTGACACCTTTAAAATTCTGTTTACCTGTGTGCCTTTTCTGTGCATTCCAGCCAATTGCCTCACACTGCATATAGTATCAAAAATCTCTAAGGAATATCTCATGGATTTAATAAGTAAACTTAATTTGGGGAGTTTTTTTTTTTGTGATTTGGACTAGATTTTCCATGCATTTTGTCAGTCACGTATCTGTTGAATCCCATTATGTACCGGGTCTCTGCCTATAGGTCTGTCACATAAAGGCTCGCAGGTACAGAGACTCCCAGCTGCAGGCTTGCACTGCTCCAGACACCGTGTTCCTTCCCTCTTGTGGCTCATGATGCCCTAGAGCAGTGGCTCTCAAGCTTAAGCCTGCATCAGAATTACCCAGAGAACTTCTTAAAACACAGGCTGCCCAGCCCCTGTTTCTGATTCAGTAGTTCTGGGGTGGGGCCCTGAGAATTTGCATTTCTGACAAGTTCCCAGGTGATACTGATACTGCTGGTCCAGGGACTATGTGTTGAGAAATCACTGCCCCTAGGGTGTGTCCTTGCTAACATGTGCAGAGCTGTTGCTGCTACATGTGTGCAACCAGCAAGGATGGCGAGAGAGAAAGGCCAGGGCGGCCAACTTCCTTTTAAGCATGTGGGGCTGGCAAAAGTGGTTGGCTCTCATGACATAGTCAGGGACTTGGTCATGTGGTCACACCCTGTTGCTAAGGAGGCTGGCAAAGTCATCTCTGACTGGGTTTCCATGTGCCTGGAAAAGGGTAAGGGCATGTATGTGGGGACATCAAGAGATCTGCCAGAATGGGCCCATGGGATCACATGGAGACAAAAAGAGAAGGTCAGATCTTGGTGGTGGGGACAGACGTGAGAAAAGCCCCTTATGGTGCATGTAACGGTGTTGTAACGGCAGTTTATTCCAAGGGAGAATAGGGCAGAAGAGCATGGGTCTGCAGGCCTCAGCAGAGGCTGCCCTAGAAGGAGAAGCAAGCCAAGCTTAAAAGCAGGAGTGCAGCTGGCTGGAGTTGCCCATTTCCTCTCTTGAAGGCAGCCAGCTGTCCCTCCACTTGGGCTGTGCTCTTCTCAGTCTCTCATGAACTGGGCGTCTCCTTTGCTTACCATCCCCATTGTTTTGTGGGTTGAGCTGATATATTTCCCAGGTCTCAAGTTTTTTTCTATCCTGTCTCCCAGGCGTCTTGGCTCTGGAGAAGGCTGCGTGGCAAGAGGCGGCCAGTGATAGCGTTCTGCCTCTTGATGACCCTCTCTGCGATGGCTGTCACCCGCTTTCCCCCACAGCGTCCATCTGCCGGCCCAGACCCTGGTCCCGTGGAGCCTCAGGGGGTAACTGGCACCCCTGCAACCCGTATCCGGCAGGCTTTGAGCTCCAGTCGGAGGCAGCGGGCAAGAAACATGGGCTTCTGGAGAGGCCGTGCTTTGCCCAGGAACTCCATCTTGGTCTGTGCTGAGGAGCAAGGCCATAGAGCAAGAGTGGACAGAAGCAGGGAGTCCCCAGGAGGGGACCTCAGGCATCCAGGGAGGGTCAGGAGGGACATTACTTTGTCAGGGCATCCAAGACTCAGTACTCAGCATGTTGTGCTCCTGAGGGAGGATGAGGTCGGAGATCCAGGAGCCAAAGACCTGGGTCACCCCCAGCATGGCGGTCCCATCCAAGAGACACAGAGTGAGATGGTTGCCCTGGCCGGTCCACTCGCAGGGAGCGACGTGGCAGCTTTACGGGCTTGGAGAGCTACTGCTGGGCTGACATTCTGGCCCCATACAGCAGAAGGCAGGGATCTGCTGGCAGCTGAGAACAGAGCCTTGACTGGTGGGCGACAAGCAGAGAATCCCACCTTGGCCTCAGGGGCTCATCAGTGGCCTGGCTCTGTTGAGAAGCTGCAAGGGTCAGTATGGTGTGACGCTGAGACGCTGTTGAGCAGCTCGAGGACTGGTGGGCACGCTCCCCCATGGCTGACAGACCACGACGTGCAGATGCTCCGGCTGTTGGCGCAGGGGGAGGTGGGGAGCAAAGCCAGGGTCCCTGCCCATGGGCAGGTGCTACAGGTTGGCTTCTCTGCTGAGGGTGCCCTTCAGAGCACGTCCTCTCCCAGGCTCAGCCAACTCTGCTCCCAGGGGCTCTGTGGCCTGATCAAGAGGCCTGGGGACCTGCCTGAAGTCCTGTCCTTCCACGTAGATCGCGTGCTGGGGCTGCGCCGGAGCCTACCTGCTGTGGCCCGCCGCTTCCACAGCCCCCTCCTGCCCTATCGCTACACAGACGGTAGAGTGAGGCCTGTCATCTGGTGGGCGCCTGATGTGCAGCACCTGAGTGACCCGGATGAGGATCAGAATTCTCTGGCCTTGGGCTGGCTGCAGTACCAGGCCATGCTGGCACACGGCTGCAGCTGGCCAGGCCAGGCCCCATGCCTGGGCATCCACCATACCGAGTGGGCACGCCTGGCACTCTTCGACTTCCTGTTGCAGGTAGGTAGGGTTGGGCAGTGGGGGTAGAGAGCTGCAGAGGTAGGGGGTTCCGGGTGGAGAGGCCTGAATTGCCCACCTGAGGTTGGATGGTGACTCTCCCCCAGGTCCTGGTTTTTTGACCACCAAGCACCTGTTTTTGTAATTTTCCTTCCTCTATTTATTTATCCAGTGGTTACCAGAGCCAGCTCATCAGCTCACAAGAGCTGATGGCTAAAATTTTCAGGAATTTTGTACCCAGTTGTGAAACACAGGCATTATGAAAAAAAATGAGTTGTAGAAACAATAATAAGTTATATTAGCAACAAAGGTAATAACTACTCAGAATGCATTATTTCCTAAGTATTTTCCTATCATCTGTGCTTTTGCAGCTTCGTGTCTATGAAATAAATGCTGGCTAACGGTGTGCCACTGCACATCTCTCAACAACTCCACATTTGCTCATGTTGGTAGCTTGAAATCCATCAGGGTGTGAATATCTGTTTACACCATGGAAAGCAGCAAATGCTACAAATCAGGACTCCCCTTTACTCCTGGACAGCTGATTGTTCAACATTTACCAGCACACCACTGTTTATAACTTTACATCTTTGACTCAACAAGGATTCAAGATGGTCGTATAATTTTTTAAAAAGTGAGAGAGGGAGAGACGGAGATAGTGATGGAGAGAATGGGAGAGGGAGAGAGAAAGGTAGGATGCTTGGGCACTGAAGAATGAGAAGGAACTGTGCTTGCTGAGGCCCCTGACCTGTCAGGAGTTAACCCTGGAGTTGCTGGATCGAGGGGTAGTGTGGGAATCCCAGGGAAGGGGTCGGACTGTCAGGGTACACGGGCTGACTGGGGGACTACAGGCACCAGCTATTTATTAACTGGTCTGTTAACAACCAGTGTGGCTGTTCTGGTGCCCATGAGCTGGATGTCCACCATAGATATCCATGTGGGGAAACATGGCCAGACAGTAACAAAGACAAAAAACAGATAAAGCTCAGTGAGGGTGGATGTGTGCACCAAATGCACATGGAGTCAGCCCCCATTTCTATAGAGACCCCTGTTGAAGAAAAGGGTCCTCAGTGTCAGCCCTTAGGGTTACATGCAGAGGTGAGTGGACCAATATGCGGTGTTTTCATTCACATGGGTTTTAGAAAATTCTTAGATAATATGGAATACTTCAGAGATTTACCATAAAAATCCAGCTTCTCTTGAAAAATTGGATGGTTTAGTAATACTGGTCCTTCATTCCCATACAGCAGGAAGCAGCTTGAGCTGAGCATCTGCTGCCCCCTTTGGAGGCTGCCGGACTCTCCTTTTGGCCACAGGCTCTACCTCTTTATTGTCCGACACTCACCTACTGTCCTCCTGGCCTCTTGAATGTTACCCCAGTCTGCCTACAGATAAGTCTGTTTCCAGTCATGAGACTAGCTGATCTCCTGTCGTCCTCCCAGCTCCTCCAATCTATGTCCCCGTTGCTACTTTGTGGAAGGAGGAGCTATGGACCCTGATGGTGAAGAGCATGGGCCCTGGCATCAGACCGACATGGGTTTGAACCCCCACCCCCAGGCCACTTCCCACTGTGTACTCCTGGGCAGATTACCTAACCTTTCTCAGCTCTGCTTTTCTCACCCTAAAATGGGGTTGTGCACCCCAACCTCATCCCCTTGAGCCTGACCATTTAGTACCTGGTATACTCTTGGTTGCTGGCACCTGCATCTGCAGGCTTGCTCTGCTGGCTGCACTGGAAGTGCTGGGGAATGAGCACACTCCAAGTAGTGTGGCCAACCATGCAGGTTGGGAAGGAGGGGTTTCCCAGATCGTAGATCATAGGACTTTCAGGGCTGAAGCTGGGACAGTCGTGAGCAAACAAGGAAGGTTGGTCATGCTGTCTCCAGGAGCAGCCTCCAACTGTAACTGAGGAGAGTAGGTGTATAGATGCCCTGTATGCATATTCTATACACCTCTCAGTTAATCTAGCCGGATTGGAGCCCAGTTATTCACAGTGGTAACTGCTGACTCTTTTCCCCACTTTACTTGTGTTTCTTGGAGTTAGCTCACAAGTAAACTGCTCTCAGTTGAATCCTGGTCTGTCCTCTGGGGATCCCAGCCTTCGTCAGATAATAACATTGATCACGCATAGTTTCTGGATGCAAGGTCATTCATGTAATTTACTTAGTACAGTGCCTGGCTGATGGTACACACTCAATAATAAGCAGGTACCATCCCACTTTACGGGAATTTACTCATCCACTCTTCATGGCAACCTATGAGTGAGATACTACATTTAATCCTATTTTAAAGTTGAGAAATTGAGGCCCAGAGAAGTTAGGTTACTTGCCCAAGGTGGCAGCTGGTGGGCTGAGCAGCAGCCTGGATGGGCTGACTCTAGAGCTCAGTCTCTGAACCACAGTCACTGTTCAGCTGTCCATGAACGAGGGTAGGAAAAGGGGATGCTTGCAGGGGTGTCCTGGGGCCTTGATCTCTGAGGTACAGCTCCTTGCAAAGCCCCAGTCCAGCTGATGTGCTCGCAGCTGCTCTCTGCTCCACACAGAGCCCCTCTGTTCACCTCTCAGGGTTGCAGCGTGGGACTCTTCCTCAGCTGCCAAGCCCTGCTGTGGGGACAAGTCTCTGTAGCCAAAACACACACAGGTTGGTTGTATGGGCAGACATGACTCGGCTGGACTCGTGCCACTTCTTCCCTGGTTTGCTGAATGCTAGTCCAGTCAAACACCTCCTGTCTGGCTAATGCCACCTTCCTAGAAACCACTGACAAGTCAGAGAGATGCAGGGCTATAGAATGTGGGTTTTCCTGCGTAGGAGCCTTCTGATGAGGGGCTGGGTATAAACTGCATTCAGCCCACTCTGGGGTAGGTTTTATCCTGTATAAACCCTTGCTTTTCTGTGTACATCTCCACATCCCATTTACTTAGGCACAAAACGCAAGCACTGCACACATACACATCTCTTATACACCCTATAAAGCCTACCTATGCTTCACAAATCCCATATAACACTCTGTATTATTAGGGATTGCTGAAATAACACTGTGTATGTAACAAACCTCCAAAACTCAATGGCTTACAATGCCAGCTCTTTATTCTTGCTCCAGGATCTGTGGGTCAGTTGGGTTCAACTGAGCTGAGCTGCAAGCTGTGGGTTGGGTTCAGGTCTGCTCTCATTCTGGGGGCCGAGGCTGAAAACAAATTCACACAAAGATCATTTTGTTGTGGCTGGGTTTACCATAGTTTTATAACCTTATGTGCCAAACCTTGACACCTCAAAATATCTAGCAGAGACAAATATAAAACCCAGTCCAAAGGATATGCTGACAATCCCAAAGCCATTCCTATTTTTATTTTACCAAAATCTCAGGGCCAGTTTGTTTATTAAAAATTTATTTAAATCACATGGACTTGAAAAACACTTGGACTTATTTATGAGCGTTCTTGTATTTATAAACCAATTTGGTAGATACAATGTATAATATGTGTAAATACATCTAAACATGCATACACACACACACACACACACACACACACACACACAAAGATCCAATAGTTTTTTTGATATTTGTTTTGATTTGTTTTGTGTTTTGAGACAGTGTCTCACTCTGTTGCCCAGGCTAGAATGTGGTGGCGTGATCACAGCTCACTGCAGCCTTGACCTCCTGCACTCAATTGATCCACTCACCTCAGTCTCTTCAGTGGCTGGGACTACAGGTGTGTACCACCATGCCCGGCTAATTTTTAAATATTTTTGTGGAGACAGAGTTTTGCCATGTTGCCCAGGCTGGTTTTGAACTCTTGGGCTCAAGCAATCTGCCTGCCGTGGCTTCTTCAAGTGCTGGGATTATAGGCATGAGCCACCACATCCGGCAAGATCCAATAGCTTTTATGTCAGAATTCTAGCCATGAGATAGCAACACAAACTCACTGTTTTATGAACATGTTCACATGGCTAAACTTTGCTTGCTCCGATAGGTAACATAATCAATGCTGCAAACCAAAATTTTGGGTAAAGCAATTTCTATGGCAGCTCGTTTTTTTTTAAAGGCCACCCCTGCCCCCAACTCCAGAGAACACTGGGCCAAGCAGCACCACGGAACATCACGTACTAATGAGATCAGATGAGATCGGGCACATTCAGGGTGCTATGGCTGTAGACTTTCCCTGGCTTCATCAGCCTACAACACATTCAGACCAACCCTGAAGAGTGCACCCAAGCGGGCTGCACTCTGGGATCAAACTTTGACCTCCCATGACTGTGTTGACACACACACACACACACACACACACACACACACAGTCACTAAAACACAATTCAACCGCTGCAACAAGCAACAAGCCCTAAGAGTTTCCAAACTGAAACAATCAGGATGTTTTTCTCTCTCAGTCAGTTGGGTTTGTTCAACATGCAAATGGATATTCCTTCAGCTCCCAAATTGAGAGGAGCCAATCCTGCTGTCTGGTGCCCACAAAAGCCACTCACTTGTCTGGATGCACATGTCAAATCTCAAAGGCTTCCTAGACAATCAGGAATGCAGTTGGGGCCAGCAGTGACGAGGCCAGAGAGAGAGCCCAAAGCCAACCACTGGGCCAAATGTAGTCAAATGTAGTCAGGCAGCAGCTTCGGAGGCTTCTGAAACTCTCCCAGCCTGTGGCAGCTGACCCACAAGCAAGGTGTTTCTGGTCAGAACCAAACTTTGTTACTGAACACCAGGGTTTCAGTTTAGGTCCCATTGCTTGCCTCACAGAAAGTCAATCATTGAGACAAGTGTTGCCAGGGAAGAAGGCTTTATTATTTTACCAGCGATGCTAGCCAGAGAGACAAAGCACCAAATCTCAAATCCATCCTTCTTCCCTGACCAAAGTTAAGAGTTTATATAGCCAGGAAGGAAAACAACAGGTGCAAGGAAGAGGAGTTGGTTAACAGGCAGCAGGTGGTCTAGCGTCATTGTAACCAGTGGGGGAAAACAGGAATTAGGGGTATGGAAGAGGAGCCGGTCGACAGGCGGCAGGTACATTTCATTGTACAAATGTACGTTTCTTAAGCTTCAGTTCTATGGGCATCCAGCTGGTTGGAAAATTGGGCCAGTTTCAAATATGAAGGAATATTACTCCAGTGATTAGTTTACTAATCAGTTAACTCTGAGTTAATCAAATAGGAGATTATCCTGGGTAGGCCTGACCTAATCTTTAAAGGTGAAGCACCAGAGAGTCTTCTGCTGGCCTCAAGGAAAAAAGTAAACAGCCATGTTATGAACTGCCTATGGGGAGAGGAGACATCTAGAAGGACTGTGGCAACCCTGAGGACCTCAGTCCTCTGACTGCAAGCAATGGTGTCAGCTGGCAACCTGAATAGCTTAAGAGAGGACCCTGAGCTAGAGTGAGATCCAACCCTGGTCCATACCTTGACTGTAGCCTGGGGAAACCCTGAGCTGAGAACCTGGCAAAAATGTATAGGCTCCTCACCCACAGAATCTGTGAAATCATATATGTGTTCTTTTAAGCCACTGAGTGCATGGTAATTTCTTACATGGCAATAGAAAACTAACACGTGAGGCAAGGGAGGTTTCCAAGGTGCAGAAAATTAAGAGCATGATCACTCTTGGGTACTGACCCTGCGATTGCACAACACTGAAAGTGAGTACCTCAAACCAGGCAGCGATTCAGGGCAGACCTCCTTATGCTGCTTCAGCGGAAGAAGCGGCCAAAGAACCTAAGTCAAAATCTGGGGAATCGAAGTCCTCTGTCTTCAGAAGGGTCCCTGGCTGAAAATGGAGTGATGGCTGAGGAGAAGCCGACTCCCAAGATGAACAGGACCCCAGGTGATGCCAGGGCTCCCAGCCACTCTGAAAGTGTCTTGAATAATGACTCTAAAACGTGCAATACAAATCGTCATTTAAATGCACTAAGTACAGACAGCCCTTGTGGCAGAGAAGCTGCTCTGGAGGCAACTGTCTTAAATAAAGAAGAGTAAATGTATTTTTTATAGAGGGTGAAGGATGCTGGAAGGTAAGGATTTAGGAATATCTGGAGAGAAAGAACCTGCAGTTATGTACATTTTGTCCTTTCTGTAAGAGAAAAATGAGGACTTTGGAAATTCAGATCCCTCTTTAATATCAGAGATTTAAACAATACATTTAAAATTTTAACCAGTTATAGTCAAAATGCTATAATAAAACAAAAAAGAGAAAGAAAATGAAGAGCATTTGACTCCCACTCTTAAAATGAGGTACACATAAAGTTTAATAAACTGGTTATGACAAAAGCCTATAGTTGTGTTTCTTGAAGTATAAAGAAAACAAGTTTTGGCAGTCTTGAAGTATATATAGTTTAAAATATAATTTTTAGTATTTGGCACCATATGTATGCCATTATATTTGATTTTGCATTGCTGTTTCACAATGAAGCTTTCTTTAAGGTTTGATTTTTATGATTATGAAAGAAATAAGACACAACCACAGTTTTTCTTTCTTAAATTTCATCACTGTTGATGTGGTTCTTTTGTGTTAAAAAAAAAGTGCAACTATCAAAACTAAAAAATTATAGAGTAATATTGCTGTTCTGCTGATTTTAAATATACATCATACATACTTATGAGCAAGTTAAATGGAGATAAAGTTGAAATAGAAGATGCAAATGACCTTTCAAAATCAACACAATGTGTTCTGAAACTTTTCGTGACTCACACCATGCATCTGTGATCAATGAACTATGTGGTTTTGAATCGGATGTAGACCTTTAGTACTACTACTTGAGCTAAACTTCTGCATGGTTCATAATTTTTGAAGTGTGTAGTTAATATTATGCATGTTATTGTCCTTTCTTCCATTCTTATCAGTATGTGCCCATTTGCAAAACAAAAATGCTAATAATCAGTAATAGTCCTAGAAAAGATGTTAACTTTGTTTAGTCGTTGACTGATCTTGCGCTAACCTTGCAATTTTATGATTATTGACCTCTGTTGCATTTATTCTAAAGCCCCCCCAAAATTATCTAGCCATTTCGAACATCAATATTACACTGGTGTATTCACTGCTGTATGCACTATTTTTCTTTGTTGCCGTTTTATGCTTTCATATTAGCAAATATGAAATTCTGTGGAAAAAAACTCTTTGATCTTTAAAAAAGCACACACACACACACCCCATTCTGTAGCAGGAAACAAATTGCTTGTTCTTGAAAACTTTCCCATTGAGAGTTTAGTAGAAGCAGGTATATTCCTATCATTTTGATGTTTTTGTTAATGTTTCCAAACAATGTACTTTGAAATCAGAATCACTTCTTATCATTTTCCTGTACTTCTGATGCTCTTCATCACATTAGTGATGAGAAATGAGGTGTAATCCCCAACCCCTGCCCACAAGAACTAAGTAGGATCTTACTGTAAGTTGAAGGGAGTTCGGCCCTGACTCATGGATTGTGCAAGAATGAACTGCTGTTGGGTTTGATTGACTGTTGATGGATTGTGGTGTGGTGTATCTGAAGGCTATTGAATGCAACTTACAATGCTTAATAAAAATCTTTATTCTTTTAGTATATATATAAAAAAAGAAAGTGAGTACCTCTTTTGATTTTTTTTTTTTTTTTGGCCTCAGTCTTAGTCCTGCTTCTGTTTAAAAGCCTTTTAAAAGACAAAAATGCTATCCATATTCTTTGCCCCATTTTCTTTTCTTTTTTAAAACATCTATTTTTCTTGCTACCAGCACAATCTGCCACCAGGTAGGTTATTTATTTATTTATTTTTTTGAGATGGAGTCTGACTCTGTCACCCAGGCTGGAGTACAATGGCGCAATCTTGGCTCATTGCAAACTCCGCCTCCCAGGTTCAAGTGATTCTCCTGCCTCAGCCTCCCGAGGAGCTGTGATTACAGGCGCCCACCACCATATCTGGCTAATTTTTGTATTTTTAGTAGAGATGGGGTTTTGCCATTTTGGCCAGGCTGGTCTTGAACTCCTGACCACAGGTGATCTGCCCGCTTCAGCCTCCCAAAGTGCTGGAATTACAGGCGTGAGCCACTGTGCCCAGCCTAGTTAGGTTTTATTTATTTATTTTTAAAACTTTTATTTTAAGTTCAGGGGTACATGTGCAGGTTTGTTATATGGGTAAATTGTGTGTTGTGGGTGTTTAGTGTACAGATGATTTTGTCACCCAGGTAATAAGCATAGTACTCGAGAGGTAGTTTTTTGATCCTCTCCCTCAAGTAGGCCCCTGTGACTGACTGTTGTTCCCTTCTTTGTGCGGCCCCTGTGATTCCTTTCTTTGTGTCCATGTGTACTCAATGTTTAGCTCCCACTTATAAGTGAGAACATGTGGTGTTTGGTTTTCTGTTCCTGAGTTAGTTTGCTTAGCATTATGGCCTCCAGCTCCATCCATGTTCTTTGCCCCATTTTCTGTTGGGTTGTTGGTCTTTTTCTTAATGATTTTAAGAGCTTTTTATAGATTAAGGAACTTAGCCCTTTGTTTTCCATTGTAGTATATAATATTTCCTTTAGATTAATTGTCATTAAGCTTTGTTTGTAGTCTTTTTGCAGTGTAGAAAGTTTTAAAAATGTACATTGTTAAAATGACCAGGCTTTTCTCTGATTTCTAGGTGCATGTGCTATATTTTAAAAGGCTATTCTCATTTCAGGGTTATTTTTTAAATTCTCTCATGTTTTTGATATATCTCTGATCCATCTGGAAGTTATTTTGGAGTAAGGGATAAGGTATAAAACAACTATTTTTTTTTTTCAGATGGCAACCCAAATGTCCCAGTGACATTTGTTGAATAATCAATCTTTCCCTCAACTTGAAAGGCTACCTTTACCATAGAGCCAATTTCCATATGTATATAGGTCTATTTCTGGACTCTTTTCTGTTCCAGGAAAGGGTCTATTTATATGCCAGAGTCACACTGTTTGAATTACTGAGCTTTATATTTTATGTTAATAACTAGTAGGACTTGGTCCTTCTCACTGCTCTTTTTTAGAATTTTTTTGATATTCTTGTGTACTTTTTTGCTTGTTACTTCCTTCCCCTTCCCAGATCCTTTTGGGATTTTCTTGAAATCAAGTCAAGTTTTTGTGGATTAATATAGAGAGCGTTTACATCCTGAAATATAGTCACTCTAGCCGAGAACAGGTTATGCCTCTCCATCTGTTCACGTTCCTCAGAAACATTTTGATGTTTTCTTCAGCTGGGTCTTCACTTTCAGGTTGGGTTATTCCTGGGCATTTTGTCTTCTTGTGGCTATTGGAAATAGTGTCTTTTCTTTCATTACATGTTCTGGCTG
Organism: Piliocolobus tephrosceles; assembly: GCF_002776525.5. Classification (NCBI taxonomy): domain Eukaryota; kingdom Metazoa; phylum Chordata; class Mammalia; order Primates; family Cercopithecidae; genus Piliocolobus; species Piliocolobus tephrosceles. The sequence goes on along the minus strand of NC_045435.1, from coordinate 93,628,577 downwards.
GTAGCTCTTTGTCCATATTTAAGCGATTTCTTCTGCATATTAATTTTGCCACCATCCACCTTCTGATTTCATCTTGTTTTTAATGTTTGCTCAGTTTATCCTCTTGGGCTTCCCCTGCATACCATCATTTCATCTGTAACAAATGGGATTCTATCTTTTCATTTCCTCTTCTTACTCTTACCTCATTACATTTACTGGTGTCACAGAGCAATGGTAAATATTAATGGAATGATGGACATGATACGTTTCTTACAGATTTGGGACAATTTCTAGTGTTTCACCATTAAACAGCATGCTGGCTTTTGACCAAAGATGTGATGAACTATTCATTATTCCTGCTTTATTAAGAGTTTTTCAGGCCAGGTGCAGTGGCTCACGCCTGTAATCCCAGGACTTCCCATCCTGAAGGCCCCAGGCCTGTGACTCTTCCCACTCTGGGGAAGTGTCTCTGTGCTGGGGGCATGGGCCACCAGGGACAGCAGGTTGCTCTTCTGGTCTCTGTCAGACCCAGATCAGGCACTGCTTGAGGAACCCGTCTTGGCCCCAGAGACGTGACATGTTTCTTACAGATTTGGGACAATTTCTAGTGTTTCACCATTAAACACTATGCTGGCTTTTGACTGAAGATATGAGGAATTCTTCATTATTGCTACTTTAATAAGAGTTTTCAGGCCATGTGCAGTGGCTCACGACTGTAATTCCAGTTTGAGTGGGCCAGGTGGGAGGATTGCTTGAGCCCAGGAGCTCAAGACAAGCCTGGGCAACATAGGGAGACCTTGTCTCTAAAAAAAAAAATTAAAAATTAAAAATTAGTCAAGCATGGTGGCATGCATCTGTAGTTACAGCTACTCAGGAGACTGAGGGGGAAGGATCTCTTGGGCTTAGGAGGTGGCAGTTGCAGTGAGCTATAATCACACCACTGCACTCCAGCCTGGTGACAGAGCCAGACCCTGTCTCAAAAGAAAACAAAAACAAAAAAAAGAGTTTCATTGTCAGGAATGGATGTGTAATTTTATCAAATGCCTTTTGGGTATCGTGGAAGAGGTCACCATATTTTCCCCCCTAATTATTGAAGTGGGGACATTTTGTGACAGCGTTCCAATGGTGATTCATCTTAGCTTTCTCGGTCAGAAACTACTTTGCTGCGGTGGATTCATCTTTTAACAGCTGCTGGGTTTTGTGTTGATGTTTAAAATTTAGGAGGCTCCACAGATGTCTTTTTAGATAAGCCGTAGTCCTTCTCAATCCAGCTCCTCAAAGCCCATCAGCTGGTCTATTCACTGGCTTCCAAAGATGGTGCTGAGACTTCTGGCCTCGGGGTTTGGGCAGATGAAGCAGTCTAGATGTTCCCTCCCTGGAGCTTCCAGGGAAGATGCCGTGTATGTGGAAAGGCAAGGAGCACAGCAAGGTGAGTCCTTAGAGGAGAGTGAGAGTCAGTGCCAAGTAACTCCCTCCTCTTCCACACTCTGACCTTCCCAAAGCCTCACCAAATTCTTCAACAGCCAGCCAGCCAGTATGGGAGCAGCCTGCCACCCTCCTTGGAGAGAGGTTTTGGGGTATGGGAAGGGGAGTTGGCTCTCCTCCTGCCTCCAACTATGCTGCAACTCTCTGACCCCCAGGCAGTGAGCCTGCCTAGCCAGCAGCCACCCTTTCCACCATGAAGGTCCCAGGCCTGTGACTGCTCCCAGTTTGGGAAAGCATCTCTGCACTGGAGGCATGGGACAGCAGGGACAGCAGATGGCTCTTCGGGACTGTACCAGACCCAGATCAGGCACTGCTTGAGGAACCTGAGTCTTGGCCCCAGAGCCTTCACTCTGTAACTTCCCACCCCCACAGCTGGACCTGGTATCCCTCCTTGGCAGACTGCAGTACCTTGTCCCATCCAGATGTCCTGTTTGGGAGGTCACAGAGACAATGACCCTACTATATCCTTCATGTTGGCAGCCAGTCATGCACTTCGATTTGTTCTTGCATCCAAAAACCTCAACTAAGTCTCTGGTTATGACAAACATGTTCTGGGGGCTGGATCACATTACTCAGCATCTGTGACTCATTATTCAGCCTCATCTTTGAAATGGGAACAATAACAGTATCTATCTCTTGGCGGCTAGCAGGGGTCAAATGACTTGTGATAGGTAAAGCACTAAGGATAATTCCTGGCACAGAGTAAGGGCATTACAATGGCTTAACTAAAATTAAACAAAAACTTCTGTCCACACGATTATGTAACACTGCCAGAAAACCCAAACTCTAAAGGTTTATCATTTTTTCTTGGTATCTCTTCATTTTTTCAAAAAGGGGAAAAAATCAAATCTTGAAGGAATATGGGAATGAAAGTCAAGTTTGGTCTTGTTTGGCTGCTAGTCTTCTACTGTTTAAACCTAATTTCTCTTCTGTAGAAAAAACCAACCAGACAGCACTGCAGAATAATCAAACTGGCAAGTGTGCCAGCCAAGCCCTCATGGTGAAACATTCAAATGGGTATAGATTCTGGGAAGCCAGCACTGCACGCATCATATGGGCCAGTATTTCTTGTAGCTTCCTCTGGAAATAAATGCTGCTGCAAGTTTAAATCTGCATAGAATGTCCTTGAGACGGGAGCAGGGAGGGTTTGGTGGGAGCAAGGTGGTTTGGCTGGCCACGCAGCTGGTGTGAAGCAAAATTCAGAGCAGTTATTGCACTTCAGGCTTGCTAGAGCTGTCCTGACATTTGCTCTCCTGGCCCAAGGTAATTCAGCTGGTGGATTTCTGTCTCACAGATATGTCCATGCTCCAAACACTAGACTTGTGCATGGAAGAGATACTAGACCGTCATAACTTCCTTTATGTCTATAACCTGAGAACTCTGGTTCTCAGGCCTGTAGTGCTGGGTGAGTGGGGGGTGAGGCCAATGCTTTTTAGGAGAGAACCACTGACCTGTCCCCTCCAGGGCCAGAGACTTCTGGGAACTCTCCATAACATCTGCCTCCTGCATTACATCCTGTGTGATCCTCAACACGGCCCCATGGGAGTATCACCTCCCTATTTTGTTGATGAAAAAACTGAGGCACGGCAAGATGAGTAATTTCCTGAATTCACACAGCCAGGACATAGTGGAGGCAATATTCATCCCCAAATTCATCTGAACTTCAAACTGGAGGTCACAAACTAAACCATGGCCCACAATGCCACCAGATTTACTCCTCACCTGTTTGTAGAATGGTTTAGAATGATTTTAGCACTTTTAAGTGGTTAAAAAAATTGAAAGAATAATATTGTGGGACATCTAAATTTATATGAAATTCAATTTCAGTGCACATAAGGTTTTACCTGTGTTCCAATATGTTGGTAGAAGAGCTGAGGCAGGACTGGCTTGTCTGTCATAATATAAAAAGAGTCTTGGAAGATGTCCGGGGTCCAGGGTCTAAAACCCCTCGTGGCCTTTGGAACACCAAGCTCTGTACCAAAGGGTGGAAGGGGAAGGGGTGATCACACCCAACACGAGGCCATGGGGGCTACAGAGTCTGGCGGAGTCAAAGGAATGAGAAAAGACAAGTTAAGAAGGCGTAAGGTGGGTCCAGGGGGCCAACACTGGTATGGAGGCTGCGAAGGCCCTGAGCTCTGGGAGCCCACTATTTGTTGGTGATCAAACAAAGAAGCAGGTGGTGAAGACATTGAGGATGTGGGGGTAAACAGGTGAGGGCGTGAGGATGTGGGGGTAGAAATGTAGTGGTGCATCAAGAGTAGCTGTGATGGTTTAGCATTTTCTTTGACACATATAGAATATACTGTGCTGCTTGAGATAATGGAGAGCATGTTTACGAGCCTGGGAGAGCAACTAACAAGTCTGTGCATACTGCAGAGGCTACGAGGAGTTTTATGCCCTGAACCCTGGATTCCATCCAAGTCATGAGGGGTTTTATGCCCTGGGCTTAGGTTTGTGGTGTGGCAGGGTAGCCTTCCACCCTTTGGCAGAGAGCTTGGTGTTCCAAAGGCCATAAGGGGTTTTAGACCCTGGACCCTGGACATCTTCCAAGACTCTTTCATATTATGTCAGACAAGCCAGTCCTGCCTCAGCTCTTCTACCAACATATTGGAATATAGCCATGCCTATTTGTTTATGTATTATCTGTAATATATAAGATATGCACTACAGTGGCAGACTTAAGTAGTTATGACAGAGACTGTATGGCTTCCAATGCCTAAAATATTTACTCTCTGGTCCTTTATAGAGAAGTTTTCTGATCTCTGCAGTAAACCACTGTGTTGGTAGCCTCTGGTGACTCTTGCAAAGGATGGGGTGCATATGAAAGCATGGAGTAGGCTCATATATGGGTGGTGATGTGGTTTGACTCTGTCCCTACCCAAAATCTCATCTTGGATTGTAATCCCCATAATCCCCACATGTCCAGGAAGAGACCAGGTGGAGGTAACTGAATCATGGCGGTGGTTTCCTCAATGCTGTTCTTGTGATAGTGAGTTCTCAGGAGATCTGATGGTTTTATAAGTGCCTGGTAGTTCCTCCTGCGTTCATTCTCCTTCCTGCCACCTTGTGAAGAAGGTTTCTTGCTTTCCCTTCACCTTCTGCCATAATTGTAAATTTCCTGAGGCCTCCTCAGACATGCAGACCAGTGAGTTAATTAAATCTCTTTCCTTTATAAATTACTCAGTCTTGGGCAGTTGTTTATAGCAGTATGAAAATGGACTAATACAGTAAATTGGTACCACAAAGAGTGAGGTGCTGCTATAAAGGTGCCTAAAAATGTGGAAGTGACTTTGGAACTGGGAAACAGACAGAAGTTAGAACAGTTTGGAGGGCTCAGAAGAAGACAGGGAGATGTGGGAAAGTTTGGAACTTCCTAGAAACTTGTTTAATGACTTTGAACAAAATGCTGATAGTGATGTGGACAATGAAGTCCAGGCTGAAGTGGACTCAGATGGAGATGAGAACTTGCTGGGAACTGGAATAAAGGTGATTCTTGTTATGCTTTAGCAAAGAAACTGGCGGCATTTTGCCCCTGCCCTGGAGATGTGTGGAACTTTGAACTTGAGAGAGATGATTTAAGGTATCTGGCAGAAGAACTTTCTAAGCAGCAAAGCATTCAAGATGTGACCTGGATACTCTTAGAAGCATTCAGTTTTTTGCATTCACAGAGATGGTTTGGAATTGGAACTTATGATTGAGATGGAATCAGAGCATAAAAGTTTGGAAAGTTTGCAGCCTGATGATGTGGTAGAAATGAAAAACTCATTTTCTGGGGAGAAATTCAGGCTGGCTGCAGAAATTTGCATAAGTAACGAGGAGCCAAATGTCAATGCCAAGATAATGGAGAAAATGTTTCCAAGGCATGTCAGAGGTCTTCACAGCAGCCCTCCCATCACAGGTCCAAAGGCCTGGGAGGAGGAAATGGTTGTGTGGGCCGGGTCCAGTGCCTTGCTGCTTTGTGTAGTCTTAGGACTTGGTGCCCTCCATCCCAGCTGCACCAAAAGGGGCCAAAGTACAGCTCAGGCCGTTGTTTCAGAGGGTACAAGCCCCAAGCCTTATTGGCTTCCACATGGTGTTGTGCCTGTGGCTACACAGAAGACAAGACTTGAGCTTTGGGAACCTTCACCTGTATTTCAGAGGATGTATGGAAACACCTAGATGTCCAGGCAGAAGTCTGCTGAAGGGGTGGAACCCTCATGGAGAACCTCTGCTAGAGCAGTGTGGAAGGGAAATGTGGAGTCAGAGTCCCCACATGGAGTCCCCAGGGGGGCACTGCCTCATGGAGCTGTGAGAAGAGGGCCACCGTCCTCCAGATCCCAGAATGGTAGATACACTGACAGCTTGCACTGTTGCACTTGGAAAAGCTGCAGACACTCAATGCCAGCCAGTGAAAGCAGTCGGGAGGGGTCTCTACCCTACAGGGCCAGAGCTGCCCAAGACTGGGAGACCATCTCTTGCATCAGCATGAGAACAGACTAATACAGGTGGTATGATACTAGCTTTAGTGACTTAAAATGAACGGGAAGGCTGTGAGGTCTCTGGTGGTATGCTGCAGGGCTCTCTAACCCTGTCCTAGCCAACATTTTTATTAGTAACCTGAATGAGGACATCTGGGCTGTAGGGGACCCAACCAGTCTCTTGTAGTCCTTCCTCACAGAGCCCTGATTTGATTCACCTTCCACCTATTCCTAGATTCAGGGGCAATGGGTTCAAGGATCAGTGCATTAACATCTTCCACTGAGTGCTATTGGTCCAAGAATGTGTGCCTCTTAATTTGGCTGAAGGGAAGGCCTTCTATTCCATGGTTGTTGAGGGGAGAGATTCCTCCTCTCTCTCCCCTTCTCTCATACTCTTTTTCTTTCTCTCCTGTTGGACAGGAACAAGGAAACATATTCCCACAGCAACTACCTGGCAGGCATCCTAAGACAACACTGGGATGCTGTTAACATTGTGGGTGGTATGTGGAGGGCAGAAAGTAACCCAAGTCCTTATCATGACAATATAGAGCTGCTAAATCCACCCAGCCTGCCTTTCCTCAAGACTTCCTTCTGTAAATAATCTCAATCTTCCTTATGGTTTAAGCCATTTTGAGTCAGGTTTTCTGTTACTTGTGGCTGAAAACACTCCCATTGGTATAGTAGCTTACTGGTCTGACTGGCACATAACCTAAAATTGGCAGGGAAATTGGCAGGGGAAGGAAAAGCAAATGAATGTGACAACAAAACCATCCAAAAAATATTCAATGGGTTGCAATGAAAGATTAAAGGAGGAAATAGAATAGTGTTAAATGCAAAGTCTTCTACTGAGGGCCTGTGAGTCAGTGGTATAAATGCAGGTTAATGAAGCCCTGGCTGAATGGACTTATATGAGACAGAGACTTGCTAATTTTGGACATGCAAAATAGGTGTCAACAATATGATGAGATTGGCAAAGATGCGAATCTAGTCTTAGCATCTGGAATCAGGGAGGCAATGTTTCTGTGCTACTCTATAACTTGATTCTCAGCTGTTGTGTCCAGTGCTAGGTACTAAAGTATGACAAGAATATTGACCAACAAGAGCTTGGACATGTAACAGCAATAGAGACTGTGACAGGTTTCTATCTAGGTTTGAGTTCCCCAAAAAGAGACTCTGACTTGAATTTGAATAGAGCAACTTATTTGGGAGGTGGTCCTAGGAAACCTGGTGAGCAAATGGGGAAGTGAAACAGGGAAGGAAGAAAAGCTAATGAAGGCTACAGTAAAGAGCAGGCTGCCACCATGAGCAAGTGAGGCTGAACCCAGATGAGGGCCCTTGACAGACTTTGTAGAACACTGCTGTCGGGTATCATTCCCCTGGGAGATGAGGGGCTATGATATTTGTACACTAACTGCCATAAGTCATTGGTTGAAGCTTGCTCCTGGGAGCATTGATTTTCCAGCACTTTCAGCCTGCTGTGTGGGTGGGTTAAGCCTGTTATGGGCAAGAATACCTCTACATATGGGCACTGTATGGTTGGGACCTTCTGTAGGTGAGCCCTAGGCTGATGGGTGGGGGCCATCTTTTGATCTACCATAGTTTGATAGAAATATCTACCATAGTTTCAGAACCCAAGTATATTTTAACGTGGAAGAAGGAAAATTCAGGGGGTGCATCACTTGAAGGGAGTTCGATTCCAAGCAACAGAGACTAACTCTGGTTAACATAAGCAAGGAAAGAATCTGTATTTGGTAAGATATTAAGGGCTTCAAGGAATGGAAGAAAAAGGCCTGGGAAGCCTGAAGAGTCAGGGGAAGGATGGAGGGTATATGGTTAGAGGAGCTTGGACCCCATCTTCACTTCATGGCTGGATGTGCAGGGTATTTGGATTGATGATGCCACCAGACTGTATCTAGCAGGGAAGATTGGTTCTCTTATAGAAAAACCAGGAACTCTAATGAGCGGTGTGCATGCCAACATATTTAGAGGGAAATTTCTAATGTCTGCAACTTACTTTGAAATGCATAAAAAATAAGAAATAAGATGATTTAATGGATGGATATAGAGATGTATCGATGGTTAGATATGTCATAAAATAAGTAAAATATTCATGGTAGAATTTTGGTGATGGGTATGTGAGTATTCACCATAAAATTATTTCAAATTTGCTGTATGTTTGAAATTTTTCATAATAGGGTATTAGAGGAAAGAAGGAAAATTGGGTATTGGTTACCCAAAGTTCAGGAGGCCAAAGCAGTAAAGAGGGTCCTCCTCAGGAAGTCTTGCTAATTGGCTCACTGCATAGACAGGGCTGTGGTTCTTTGCCAAGTTGGACCAATCTTCTGGGCTTTGTGCATTGGCCTCCGTGCATAAACTTGCTTTTTTACTAGAATCAGTGGATATATTTAATCCATTTGGTCTACTGCTACTAATGTGGCCTCACAGAAATGCGCTCAGCCTGTCTAGACCTGAGGTGTGATTTCTCCGTTTTCAACTGTATAAAACAGAGAAAATAATGTTTGGGGACAGTACTTGGGACTATTGAATGCTGTCTCATTTCTCAACATCTGGTTTTGTGAGATTGGTTGGTGACTAGGACTATAGTTATATTCTTGTTGGTTGCACTGGGATTACCATTAACATCTTGATTTATAACAATCTAGGTCAGATTACCAGCAATTTCATAATGTAAAAAGACTTTCTATCTATATAAATCTGTTCCCCTCCCACTTTTATGCTATTCTTGTCACAAATTACATCTTTATACATTTTCTGCCCATCAGCATAGATTATAATTATTGCTTTAAGCAGTTGTTTTTTAAAATCAGAGAGGAAAAAAGAAGTCCAGACCAAAAAAAAAAAAAAATACATTTATACTGTCTTTTATGTTTATCTATATAGTTATCTTGAACAGAGCTTTTTAGTTCTTGATATTAATTCAAGTTACTACTTAGTATCCTTTCATTCATCCTGAAGGCCCCCTTTTAGTATTTCTTGTAGAACAAGCCTGCTGACAGTAAATTCTGTTTTTGTTGTTCTGTTAATGTCTTCATTTATCCTTAATTTTTGAAGGATAGTTTTGCTGTATATAAAATTCTTGGTTGACTGACTCTCTTTTTGTAATTTAATTTCAACACTTTGAATATTACTCCTCTGCCTTTTGGCCTCCATGGTTTTTGATAAATCTGATACCAAACCACTCTTTGAAATAATCCTTTTTATGTGATGAGTGACTTCTCTCTTGCTGCTTTTAGGATTCTCTCTCTGTCTTTGGCTTTTGACAGTTTTATTCTAGGTATAGGTCTCTTTCAGTTTATATTAATGATGGAGTTCACTGGACCTCTTGGATGTGTAGATCAATGTTTTTCACCAAATTTGGGGAGGTTTTGGACATTAATTCTAATATTATTTTCACATCCTCCTCCCTTCCTTTTAAAACTCCTCTTATATACATGTTGGTACACTTGATGGTGTTACATGGGTCTCTGAGGCACTGTTTATTTTTCTTCATTTTTTTCTTCTTATTCCTTATACTTGATAATCTTAGTTGACCTATCTTCAAGTTTTCTGATTTATTCTTCTGCCTGCTCATAACTGCTGTTTGATCCTCTCAGTGAATTTTTAAAAGCCATAGTACTTTTCAACTCCATAATTTATATTTGGTTTCTCTTTATAATTTCTATCTCATTATTCATGTAGTCTTTATGGTGAGGTATCATTCTCATACTTTACTTCTCTAGGCCTGATTTCCTTTAGTTCTTTGAACATATGTAAAATAGCTAATTTAAATTTTTTCTCCAACATCTGGGCTTCCTCAGGAACAATTTTGATTGATTGTCTTTTTTCATGCATATTGGCCATACTTTGTTTCTTTGACTGTCTCATATTTTTTGTTGAAAAATGAGTATTTAAATAATATAAGGTGGCCACTCTGAAAATCAGATTCTTCTTTTCCCCAGGATTTTTGTTGTTGCTATTTGTTGTAGTTTTTTTCATTTGTAGTTATTTTCTTTGTTATTTGCTTATTTTATTTTTATGAACAAATTCTATATTCATCTGTATTCTTTATTGTATATGGCCACTGAAATTTCTGCTCAGTTAGTTCAGTGATCAACTGATGATCGAGCAGATTTTCATGAATTTCTGGAGCCAGTAAGTCTCCTAGTGTTTGCCAAAGGGTCTGTGTGTGTGTGTGTTGAGGCATCTCCAACACGTATGTATGCAGTTGATAAATCTGCTTTTGCCTTCACTCATGCTTGTACAGTCTCAAGGTCAACCAGAGGTGAGAGCTTAGGGTCTTTTCAGTTTTTTTCCTGAACATGTGCACAGTCCTACACATGTGCATGTGGCCTTCCAGATTTCCAGGAACATATTGGAGCTTTTCACAGCCCCTTGGACATTTCATTTCTTATCTCTTCCTTTTTAAACTTTTTGGTTAATCTATTGTTTGTCCCAACTGTTATCCATTGTCTCAGACAGCCATGCTGTTGAAACATTTGCCAGTAAATGTTTTCAACACATGTCCTCTACCCGTCCAGGAGAAGGCTTTTCGTACTGGGCAACCAAAAAAAACCATGCCTTTTAGTGGAGTTTACCAGGGAATCACCAGACAGTTCAGATAATGACAATTTTCTTGAAATGAGGTCTGCTCTGCTCCCTTCATACTGAGTTTCCAGGTTCCCAGGCTGATGTCTTCCTCTCCAGTGGTGGTCCTAGGCTTTCTAATTCACACTAGCCATTCTGCAAAGATGGGATCAGAGTGTCCAATCTAGGTCTTCCCCACAGCAGGCTCTTTCAGGAACTTAGTACATTTTGCAGCCTGAGAGTTAGTTACCTATGTGATTCATTGTCCTGATTGGTAGATCCCAGAGGTCCTCAAGGCCTCCCCACTGACTTTCACCACCACCTGAGAGATTTAAGAAAACAACTAAAACCCCTGGTCCCATAACCTGTGGGGTTTGGAGCCCTTCCTAGGATTTGGATGTAGTGGATGGACTCCTTCTGTCTGATGTGCCATGAGCACTACCTTGACTTGCCCTGCACCAAACCTGAACTCAAAGCTCAGCATCCACCAAACATTTCACAATGGCGGCAGCTTCACTGCAGGATGGAGAACTTACGGGAGGGTACATCTCACAGCCCCAGCCTTCTGCTGCTCCCTGCTTCCCTTCACCTTCTCTATTCCTCTGTCCTCCCCCTTCCACAGCAAGAAACTAACTTTTCTTCTTGTCCCATACAAAGCAAGTCCTCCCACACCCAGACCTCCTGTAATTTCACCTTCCACCCTAAGCACTCATCAAGGTATTGCATCAAACCAAGTTTCCTTTGTAAAAGGAAAATAGAATGAGTTTTCCCAGGCTTGCACATCCTGTGTGTGATGGTGATTCCCTGCTGCTCAGCCGCCCTCACTTCATCTTTCATCCACTCCCTAGCATCTCCCAAGCCTTCTCCAGACCAACTCCTCACTTCAACTATTCTCCCTTTCCTGTCTTTCTCCCCACAGCAAGCCCTCCCCTAACCATCCTCAGAGGACTCTACCACTTCTGCTTGTATGCCCCTCCATCCTCAATCTCTTTGTCCTAGATACTTACAGCAGATACTATCCTCATGTAGGTCAGAGCTGGGGCAGACCACGATTCTTCCTACTGCCGACTTTGCAGGCTGTGACTTTCCTTCTGAAGAAAGCATCCTGGAAGCAAGTGAGTGGGAAGCGTGATTCTAGGAATCCTCTGATCCACTCTAAATGCTGTGGGTGTCATCTGTATGTATCTATTCAGGGGAAGGGTGGCAAAGCTCCTCAGAACTGACCGCACACCACATTGAGGATGCCCTCCTCTTTCCCCAGCTTGATTCAGGCCTGCTGCAGGGTGAAAGAGCTGTCCAGTTGGAGCTGTTGAGATGATCATTAAAGGACTTGCACCTCTAAAGAAAGGAGGAATCCTTGATGTAGCATTTGCTGCTTAAAGAAAAAATAGAGTGATGTGGAATCTCCCTGGGTAGACAGGCAGACGGTCAGCATTTGGAGCCCCAGTGGTTCCAGGCTAGAGCTCAAGAGCAACAGTGTAGGTCAAGCTGTGGGCACTGGGTGAAAATCCACAGTGGCCTGAGGCATGAGCAAACAGCTCCTGCTGTGCAGAGTGAGCTGACCAGAGGAGGAAAGCGGAAGCCCCATTTAGTAATGACCAGCACAGAGAACCACTGAGGGTCACCCCTGCTGTGGCCCCAGCATCATGTAGGAAACAGTAGGTCAGGTGGCCTCCGTGCTGTGCCTGGTGGAGGCAGGCCCCTGCCCTGCCTCACCCTACCAAAGGCTGGGTGTCTCCACAGGTCCACGACCGCTTGGATCGCTACTGTTGTGGCTTCGAGCCTGAGCCCTCAGACCCCTGTGTAGAAGAGAGGCTCCGAGAGAAATGTCGGAACCCGGCCGAGCTGCGGCTGGTCCACATCCTGGTACGTCTCCACACCATCCCCTTGTTACCCCAGAACCAGGTCTTCCTGTGTCCTTCAGAAGATGCTAACAAGTTTCAAAGATCATTTGATTCGGGGGTTTCCCAGTCTTGTTCTTTTCAGCAAAACCAGTTGTTTGGATATTTCCAGGAGTCTGCAATATATAAACTGACAAAATGGAGCTTTAAGAATGTGCCTGAGGAGGAGTGTGGCGTGAGGGCTGGAGCTCCGTTTTCACTGTCTCCACTGCCCCTAAGAGACTCCAGAGAACAACTAGGGCTCCTGGAAGTAGAGTTTGAGAATGGTGTGTCTAGTCAACATCCTCATTGTGCCAGTAAATGAGGAATTGCAGTCTGGAGGGAAAGGAATCTCCAAGGCCATATGGTAGCAGCATTAGGGCATGAACCCAAGACCCCCGTGGCTCACAGGCTGCTGCTGCTCCTGTCAAAACTAGAGTCCAGGGTGGGAAGCAATGTGCTGTGGCCATCGGAGAGGGCAGAATAACCACTTCTGCATAAGAAGCAAGATGCTTCCCCTAGGGAAGGCTTCTCTATCTTCTCCTGCAGTGAGGCATAGTGTCCCCACAGCCTCCCTTTCCTCTTGGAGGGTAGCTGTCAGCATGGTGTCCAGGGATGGGCTTCAGGGAGGCCACATCACCTGGAGGCCAGGATTGCTTAGTGGGGGTGCTGGCAATTCTCCTCCTCTACCCCCAGAGCCATCTCTCCTTTTCTCTTGTCAAAGGTAAATATCCACGGGAGAGACAAAGCTTTAATAGCCATTGTTTACCCCTGGTGAGCAGGCATTTCACAGATCTTTTAAGACAGCAGTTTCTAGAGGGAAGAGCCACCCAGCTTTGAGCAAAAAGTGATCCTGACATGTGGAGTGGGGTGAGAAAGGAGAAGAGGCAGAGAGAAGGGAAGCTGGGATCCTGGAAACAGAAGTTCATAGCTTAAGCCTAGGCCACTGGAGAGGATTGTGGGAAATGCCCATGGGCTTTTGGAGTCTATGTGGGAAAGGAGTGCGTGCATGGGAGTGGGGACCAGAAGAGATGGTCTCCCATTCACAACCACACCGTATTCTTTAAGGTGCTAAAGAATTATCTGGTGCTGATTTTGGTTTTCAAAATGTTTAGGAGCTGCTAAACTCTTCTGTAGAAACAGAGTGTGATCACTGCTTTTTGAGGATAAAGGACATCTCTGTGTGCTCTCAGTGATGCTAAGGGGGATGCCCAGGTGCATAGGCACAGGTGGTACAAAGGGGTGACTGAGTGTGTACACAAGTGAGCAGCACATGTGTGATGCCTCTCACAGTGCTGGCCCTGAGGAGCAGGCTACCTCGGCACCTGCCGATTCCCACCTGTGCTCCTCACCCCTTCAGCCACCAAAACAGGATCAGTCCTTTGGCCTTGCAATTTAGCAGATGGTGCTCTGCCTTAGCCCTATGGGTCCAGGTTTGAAACAGCCCAGCTACTTACTGTGATTCTGTGCAAATTGCTTAACTTAAGGTGCCACCATTTCTGTAAAATAGGGCTAACACTAGTGCCCACTTCCTAAGGTTACTGGGAGAATTAACTGACAGGATGCCTGGAAGCACTTAGCACAGTGCCCAGCATAGAGTAAGTGCTCAGCTGTGAGGACTGTTTGTTAGCATGGACTGTGGGACTGACAGCTCAGGGCTCTCAGCCCCTTAATCTTGACCAAGTCCATAGGTGTCAGCCGTAGTTGCACCCTTACCCACCTCTGTCTCTGTCCACCCTCTTCCCTGAGGTCCGGAGCAGCAATCCATCTCACCTGGTCTACATCGATAACGCTGGCAACCTTCAGCACCCTGAGGACAAGCTGAACTTTCGGCTGCTGGAGGGCATAGATGGGTGAGGGTCAAAAGGGTTGGGTGGAAGTTCATGGGACTGAGACCTGATGGCCTTGCTGCAAACCTTGGGACCTTGAACTGTGGCCCTGAGAAGCCCACGGTCTATCAGACAAGCTGTTGGATCAGAACTTTAGGTGGTGGTGGGGAGCCCTGGGAAAGCTGAGAGGGGACACAGTTGGCAGGGCCTACCCCAATATCCAGGGGGCCTCCTGTGCCTGCAGAATACTAGCTGCATTGCTGGGGTGTGGAGAGGCTAGTCCTTCCCTTGTTCTGGGTGGGAGCGCTAGGCTGAAGAGTCTACCCCTCCCTGCTCACTCTTGGCAGGCAGCTCTGCCTTCCCAGGATTCTTTCTGGCCCTGCATTTGCCAAATGGAGCCTGGGATAGCAGAATTTGTTCACCTGGCTTCTCTGTAGGATGGGACCCATCTGAAAGGTCTATCCCCTGTCTTCACAGCAGAGCTAGGCAAAGGGTCCTCTGCTAATGAGATAGCAGGTGCAGGCCTGGGGAGTTTGCAGGGTGACTTTGCCAGACTTCCTCAACTATGCAAGCTCTGGCCATTTGACTTCACCTGTTATTGAAATTCTCTGAGATCACTGTTGCTTTTTCTTTCTGTTATGGGGTTCTGGGGCCTTCGCTCCAGGTTTCCTGAGTCTGCCGTGAAGGTTCTCGCATCAGGGTGTCTACAGAATATGCTCCTTAAGTCGCTGCAGATGGACCCCGTGTTCTGGGAAAGCCAAGGCGGGGCCCAGGGGCTGAAGCAGGTCCTCCAGACCCTGGAGCGGCGAGGACAGGTGCTGCTGGGACACATCCGAAAGCACAACCTCACACTCTTCAGGGACGAGGACCCGTGAGCCTCACACCAGCCCTGAGTCAATGAGCATCCATCCTGATGGCCACATTTTCTTGGGCTCACTCATCTTGAGGACAAATGGGAAAAGCCAGAAGCCAGAGGGGCACAAGGATGTCATGGGATATTTCACCTGCCCGGGATGGTGGAGGTAGCATGGGGTTTTCAATCTCAATGCATCCCTTTCTGCTTTCTCGGCTCTGGCTATTTATTCCCTTGCACCAATAAATACATTAAAAAATGTTCTGGAGCTGCTCAAGATACTGTAAAAATGTGTGATGCATGTGCATATGAAGAGCTGGAGAACTTTGTGTGTGTGTAGAGGTGTGTAGGTGTGGGTGGCACGTGTGCATGCCTGCATGCAATACATGAGACAAACCCAATAAAGGTAAAATCTTCATAGAACTGCACTTGCAGTCCAGAGTTGCTCTGGCTGAAAGTAGACTCAGGTCTAATAAATGACACATAATGTGTTTGTCTTTATAGACTTCAACTTTTCAATTATTACTCAGTTATGTTTTTTGGTTTAAAAAATTATAAAAGTCTAAAAGTAATACATGCTCAGTAAAAACAAGTTCATAAATAATAGAAGCATATGACAAAAAGCATAAGTTCCACAAACTCTCTAGCAGTGTGTATGTGTGTGTGTGTTATTTATGGTCACACTACTTGCAAATTAAAAAATAAAAGTGTGGTCATGCTTTGTTTGTCAACTCACTGTATTTTTACTTCATTAACTATATTCTGTATCAGCCATCTGATTTGACCCAATCTTTATTGGTGACTGCATGAAATTCCAAGGCAGGGATGTGTCATATTTTCTTTAGCTGGTCCCATAATCATGAACATTTAAGTAGCTCCAATTTTTCATCAATTACAGACATTGCTGCCGTGAACATGACTGCGTGGCGTGCAAGTATTTCTGCGAGCCAGATTTCCCTAAGGGATTTCTGGGGCAAAGGGTATGGGCATTCAGTATTCTGAAAGAAACTGCCAAATTGCTGTCCGAAATGGTGGGGTCAATTTACATTTCTCCCAAGAGGGTAGGAGACTGATTATTTTTCTACACCCTCACCAACACTTGACATTCTCAGACTTTTGGTTTTTAGGAGGAAAACCTGTTTAAAAACTGTATTTCCTTAATCATGAATGAAATCATCTTTCCACTTATTTGCCAGACATTTGTATTTTCTTTTCTGCATTGTCCTTTTCTTTTAAGATGCTTGTCCTTTGCTTGTTAATTTGTTGGAAATCTTTGACTCTAATGAGTGTAATCAATCTTTTCTCTGTTGACTTGGTGTAAATGTTTTCTTCCAGCCTGTCATTTGTCTCTTAACTTTGTTTATAGTCTTTTGCCAAGTGTAAAATGTTAATTTCCACGTAGTCAAATTTGTTTATCTTTCCCTTTAAGTCTTTTGAGTTTCATGCCTTCTTAGAAAGGTTGTCACCACTTCAAGATTATTGAAATAATCTCCTGTGTTTTATTCTAGTATTATATAATATTTCTTATATAGTATTTACTATATATTTTCATATACTTCTTATATATTCCCTGTAAATTCATATATAAAACCTATATTTTATGTGGATTTAAGCAGAGAATGGTGTGAGTTAGGGATCTAACAAGTTTCATTTCCCTTCAAATGGATATTTAGTTGCTATAACATTATTTCATAGTCTATTCTTTCTCTACTGCTGTGAAAGTATACTGTTATCAGATACTAGGTTCCCACATGCACGGAGGTCCATTTGTGAACTCTGTTCTGATATGATTTTTCAGTTCCTGCATTCGTATGACAGTGTTTTAATTAAAGTTACTTTATTCTTTTCTGTTTTGCTGTCTGGTAGACTGAGTTCCCATATTTTTCTTCTACTTTAGTTTTTTTCCTTTGCTATTTTTGTGCATTTGTCTTTCATGTGATAATGTCAATCTATGAAGCATGCCACCCCTCTCCTATTATCCTCAAAATCCCTTTGGTGTTTTGGTTGTGATTATATTGAATTTATAATTAGTGGGAATCTGACTTATTTGAATATTGAGTGCTCTCATTCAGGTTTATCAATCCACGTATTCTTGGTTTATCAATCCACCTATTCCTTGATAATCTCTAGCAATATTTTTTTGTTTATTGAGACAGGGTCTCACTCTGTCACCCAGGCTGGAGTGCAGTGACAAGATCTCAGCTCACTGCAGCCTCAGCCTCCTGGGCTCGGGTGATCCTGTCACCTCAGTCTTCTGAGTAGCTGGGATGGCAAGTGCACACCACCACGACCAGCTAATTTTAGTATTGTTTTGTAGAGATGGGATTTTGCCATATTGCCCAGGCTGGTCTTGAACTCTTGAGCTCAAAGCACCCGCCCATCCCAGCCTCCAAAGTGCTGGGATTACAGGCATGAGCCACTGAACCCGGCCTCTAGTAACATTTTAAAGTTTTCTTCGACAAATAAGCTCATTTTAAAGTTAGCTTGTAATTTTTATTCCTGTTGAGAATGAGTTCTTTTTCTTGATTAGATTTTTCTAGATAGACTTTTACGTGCATATCTTATAGTTTTTAAGTAGAAAATAATACTTTCAAATAATGATAATTTTACATTTATATTTCACAAGTGTGTTTGTGTACTCCTCTCATTTATTTATATTGTCTTATTACTTAGGTTGGGAACTTTCTGGAGAGCAACAATAGTAGGCATCCACATCTTATTCCAGACTTTAATGGGAACACCTCTGTGGTTTCTATTAAGTTTTGTCAGGTTTAATGAAATCATTCTGATAAATATCTTTCATCAAGTTAAGGAAGTTTCTTTTTATTCTTAGTTTACTAAAATACTTTTTAAAAATCAAGAATGGGGATTGAATTTTATTAAATGTCTTTTCAATATCTATTGGGCATTTAGTTTTTCTCCTTTATTTTCTAATGCTGAATAATCTTTACATTCTCAGAATAAACCTATTTGGCTGAGGTATGTTAGTATTTTGGAAACTGCAGAATTTAACTTGCAAATATTTTATTTAGAATCTTTGCATATACATTCATAAGGTTTTCTTTTTTGGGCACTCCATGGCTGTCTTACTATTAAATTTAAACATACCTCATAAAATAAATTCAGAATTATATTATCTTTTTAATGCTTTGTAACAGTTTAAATAAGAACCATTTATTCCTCAAAAGTTTTACAGCACTCTCCCATAAAACCATCTGGGCCCTGTGCCTTTTGCTAGGTCTTTTACAACCTACTGTAGGAGATAGGTAGCAGGGGCCTGCAATAAACCAACATGCCTGGCATATTCAGTGGGTGTGGAAATGTAGAAGTGTCCTGGGCAAGACTCAGGCCCTTGGAAAAGGGAGTTTGGATTTAGAGAGTTCAGACATTTCTCTTAAGGTCACCAATGTTTATTTGACTTTGATTTTTTTGTCTTTTCTCCTCTCTTCTTCCTGTGTTCTCACTTCTTTCCAATGATACCCTTATCAAGTGATGCTGCTCCTCCAGGCCTCAACCAGTTTCTGTTTAACAGTCTCTGCTTTGCCTTCTGCCTGGTAGACCTACACTCAGCCAGAGGTGGGAGTGAGACACTTGTCATCCTAGAAAATGTCAAGGAGAAAGAAATACAAAGAAACATTTCATTGCAAAGCAGAGTTGGAGCTCTCACATCAGGATGAGGCTCATTCTACTTTGTGACTTAAACAGCCCCTTTGAAATAAAACAGATCTAATCCTGTCTCACCACCGAGAGACTGAACATGCAAGTTGACAATGACTAAACTACATATAATAATAAAACTCTACCCACCACCTCTGTAGCAGCTCAGAGAACCAACCACAATGTCTGTAGCATCTGCCCAGTAGGGTGAGGACCTAGTCAGTGACTGCCAGCTTCCTTACTTTTGTCCCTACTTCCAACTCAGGATCAATCAGAGAAAGCCAAATATGTTCCCCTAACCAATCACTTAGGATGCCCCACTTCTAGTTTGCCCTCCTCCAGTGTCTCTCATGCCAGCAGCCTCCAATCAGGGTGCACCTGGAGCCTTCCCTTTCTTTCTCACTATAAAGCTTTCCCAGTCCCTGCCTGTCTCAGAGTCCCTGCCAAATGCAAGTGATGGTGTTGACCCCCTTGCCGTAGCAAGCCTCTGTCTATTCTCCCTTGGATGGTCTTTGTTGATTTCCATACTGCCTGGCTGTGAGCATTAAACAAAGTTAGCTGGTAATCCAGGTGAAGGCAGTGGCCCAGCACCTGGAAGAGCAGGCAAACTGAGCCACATCCTGAGAGCAGATTTCCTTTACACTGAAATGGGGCAGAGGTGGCCACCTAAGAAAGGAGGGGAAATCTGCCTGGCAGCGTTGCCTGGCTGTGTGTGTGTGTGTGTACGTGTGCGTGTGTGTGTGTGTGTGTGTAGAGTTTCTCTTTGAAAATACCACACCAGACTCTTCCTGTCAGTGAGCAAGGCCCCAGCTTGCACCAAGCCCTTTTGTGTGCTGATGTGAACAGGTCTGCTCAGCATAGACGGGAGGCATGTGGGCAGATATGGAGTGGCCCCTCTCAGCCTGCCCAGTGCACAGCAACCACTTGTAGCACTGTGGCATAGGGCCAGCACTCCCTCCTTAGCTTATCTGGCAAGGACACCATTTCCAGGCACTCCCATCAACACAGACCTCTTCCTCCCTGGGGCTGGGAGGACAGGCTCCCTAGGATAGGTGGTTTACATGGATCAAAGCTTTTAACCTCACAGCAACCACATGGGGAAGTGTGATTGTTACGATCTCCGTTTTAGAGATGAGGCACAGAGGGGTTAAATAACGTACCTGAGGTCACCCAGCTTGTAGGTAGAAGGCTGGGACTTCAAACCCAGCAGGAACTGTGCTAGCAAGTCTCGCTTCCAAGACCACCACTTTTCCCACCACGCTCCCCAGCCTAGCCACCCTGACAGTTCCTCTTCTGCTAATCCCTTTGGATTCAGAAGGATTAGCAGAAGAACTTTCTGTTAATGATGTGGCAGGGCTGGTTCTCTGGACCAGGGAGCCGCAAACTGCAACTCCTGGTCAAGCACATTCACATGCATTTGCCTCTTTGCTTGTTAAAGTCTGCCTAATCTATTAGCTGTGTCTTTCCCGCAAACTGGAAACTTCATCCACTTTTATCCTTTTCAAGAAAGCCTCTTCACCTCAGTGCTTGCTGTTCACCCAGCCGTTCCCTCTGGAATGAGAACTATGTGCCAAGTGAAGCAAACAGCTGGAAATCAGGATGTTCCCACTAACCTTACAAGAGTCTGTAGGGTTGGAGCTGCCATGGGTCTGCAGTGGGTGGGGTGGGGGTTCTGCTCCGCTTCAGGCAAACCGGCCTCAGAGGCTCTGCTGAGGCAATCACGATTGCCAGCCTCTGTGCTGCCAGACAGGCCTCATCCCAGGTCCAACCTGCTCCTCCTGCATCCCCAGCTGAATGGGCTGTTCCAAGAAAATGATGGTTTCCAAGCTGGAGGAGCTGATGATAGTAACATAGGTTCACAACCTTCTAGATGCAATTCCAACAATTCCCGAGAGCACGAAAATCAAAAGCTTTTTTGTATGTTTGATGCCAAAACTCACGTCTCACTCAGTGTGAATATTTATACAACTTACTGCAGAAATAGCGATGTGTTTTGTTATTGGGTGTAATCTCGGACTCTGCTGAGGGTACTGCATAATGCACGGCATGTGCACCATATCACCTTTCTAAATCTGAAAGATTCAGAATTCTGAATCACATCTGGCCCCCAGGGTTTGAGTATGGGATTCCGGACAGACCTGTAATAAGTCATACTACGGGCTTTATACAGATTATTTCATGAATGACTTACAACAACCCCAATTTGATTATGGTTACCCTACAGATAAGGAATGAATGACAGAGGTAGCGGGGAGGGAAAAGAAAGAGGTGGCTTGCCTGAGGCCACACAGATGGGAGCAGCAGATTTTAACCTGTGATGCTGGACAGATGCTTCAGGGATCCTGAGATCTTTGATTCTAGAAGTTTCCAAGGTGGAGGCTCTGGGTGTGGTGCATCTTGGCCATGTGGCCACAGCAGCATCTGAAGGCTCTGTGATCCTGAGGCTACAGCCCTGTTCAGTGCAGCCCTTCCTAAACTTTTGTCAAAGAGCCCTTCCTTTGTTTTTTTTTTGTGGCCTTTGTGGCGTTTTACAGATGAGGCACAGAGGCGTTAAGTAACATCTGTCAGCATTCCTCAAGATGCACTGTGAGCCATCCTGACTTGGCTCAAACCCCTCTGTTCTGCAGACAAGGATCCTGAAGTCCAGGGACAGGAAGGCCTGACCAAGGATGCAGGCGATGGCTCTTCCCTGGAGGGGTGAATGCGATGCTCCTCCTTCTCTAGCCACGGCCCCCACCCTAAGTGGAATGTCAGACGTGGGTTCCCTGAGTTGGGTCGGGAGCCAGGAGATTGGAAGGAAGCCAAGCAGCCCCTTGGCCCGTTCATCCCCCATGAGGCTAGAGGGATGTGAGGAGCTGGCCCACGTGCCTCAGTGGGCTGAGGTTTAACTGACTTCTGCCATACTGTAGGCCCAGTATAAGAGTGCTGGGCAGACTCTTATCAACTGAGTGGAAGTAGGAAGCATGAGTGCTGCTTCTCCTCTGTCCACACCTCCAGGCACTCTGTGTTTCAAAGGCACCAGAGAGGTTGTGGCTGATCCAGAGAGTGAGTACTCCGATGGATGAGAGTGGCAGTCAGAAGAATGGGCAGAAGTTCCCATAGCCTAAGCCATCTGGATGGCAGGGCTCCACCCAGGCTGGAGGGGCTGCCCCTCCTGGCAGGATCTGGTCTCTTCCTTGTGCTCTAATTCCTGCAGCGTGCAGCTCACATGCTTGGAGCACTGAGCAACCTCCTCAGTGCAGGAGCTCTGGGCTAGTTCCACCCCAACTCTCAGGCATCATCCCGGGTCCCCTGGCCTGCTGCTGAGTCTGAGAGCCTGAGCAGACTCTGAAACCATCCGTCTGTGGTTGCAGCTGCCAACTTGAGCCAGCATCAGAATCATCTGGAGATCTTGTTGAAACACAGATTGCTGGGCCCCACACTCAGAATTTCTGACTCAGTGGGCCTGGGACATGGCCTGAGAATCTGCATTTCTATCAAGTTCCAGGTACTACTGGCACTGCTGTTGCAGGGACAACATTTTTCAAGTCTTTTCTGTTAAGGAAAAGGTGGAGCCTTTCCGGAGTTTATGAAAATGCCAGGCAATTTGGAAATTGTGATGGAATCATTCTATAATGTATCTGAGAACTAAGCAAACAGCTTATTCTAGCAAAACCTGAACTATGTAAGTCCCTCCAAAAGGAGAGTCTGGAGACTGATAGGAAGACTCAGGAGGGATAGGAGTTTAACCCAGCTTTTAATCCAAAGTAAGAAATCTCTGCAAAGAAGGCAGCCATTGGTTTTGGTTTGCTTAAGGACAAGACAAATACCTGAGGTCCATGTGAGAAGAAGCGTCAGGCCTGTAACTGTTTTCTCAGGCTGCCAGGACAATCTACCACCAATGGGTGGTTCAAAACCATAGTTCTGGGGGTGAGTTGAAATCAAGGTGTTGGCAGGTCCGTGCTGCCACCTGAGGCTCTGGAGAGAATCTGTCGCATGCTTCTTCTAGCATGTGCTGGCTGCTTGGCATTCCTCCTGTCTTGTTTGTTTGTTTGTTTTGAGATGGAGTTGCATTTTTATTGCCCAGACTGGAGTGCAATGGCGACATCTCAGCTCACTGCAACCTCCACCTCCCAGGTTCAAGTGATTCTCCTGTCTCAGCCTCCCAAGTAGCTGGGACTACGGGCATACGCCACCACACCTGGCTAATTTTGTATTTTTGGTGGAGATGGGGTTTCTCCATGTTGGTCAGGTTGGTCTTGAACTCCTGACCTCAGATGATCCACCCGCCTCAGCCTCCCAAAGTGCTAGGATTACAGGCGTGAGCCACCACGCCTGGTCTTGTTTTGTGTTTTGGTTTGTGGCTGCATCGCTCCAATCCCTACCTCTGTCTTCACATTGCCTTCTCCACTCCATGTGTGTCTTTGTCGAATCTCCTACGGCCTTGCTCGTACAAGGACACTTCACTTGTTATTAGATCTAGGGCCCACCTGGATAATCCAGGGTAAGAGCCTCCTCTCAGGATTTTTAGATATCACTTTCACCAAATAAAATAATATTCAGTCTTTTGCATTTAAGGTAATAATGATAGATTCTGGATACTAGGAAGTGAATATTTCTTTGGAGGGCCATTCTTTCAGCCGGCCACAGTGAAATACTCTAGTCTGTTCATACTCGCTTGCAAGAGCTTATGTTGTAAAGCACAGCCATTATTTAAAAAATTAAACTATATGCTGGGTGTGGTAGTGCATGCCTGTAATCCCAACTACTCGGGTGGCTGAGGTAGGAGGATCCCTTGAGCTCAGTAGTTCAAGACTGGGCAGTATAGCGAGGCCCCACCTCATTATTTTTTTTAAAAAAGCATATCCCAATTGAAGGGTATTAAAAAAGAGAAAAAAAAAAGTATATATAGTTACCATTAAATAAATTACATTGGAACAAAAGTAATAAGTATTCAAAATATACCACTTACAATTATTTTACTATATTTTGCTATCATCTATGACCTTGAGCTTATTTACATCTATTGTATATCTGTACAGTGGAAACACTGTGTAAGTGTGCGCTACTATGCATTTCTTTCCAACTCTGCATTCAGTCATGTCACACTGGTGGCCTGGAATCTGCCACGGTAGGAGTATTTATACCAAGGACATCGGTAAATGCTACAATTCAGGGCTCTTTGCTTTGGAGAGCTGCTGGAAAGGATGGTCCCCCTGAGGAATGCCAGAGGGGGTCTCCAGATTTCAGGTCCACTTAGGGAAGAGAGCTGGGTGGGGAAGCCACATCTGCTCCTTGCAGGAATCCCAGGCAGAAAATTCTGCCCCCTGTTGGTGAGGAGAAATATGGTCATTGTTCCTCAACAGAGGAGCGCCTGGGTGACTCCAGGGAGGCAACTGCCAGGAGCTGTAGCTTACCCCAAAGGGGCTGGTGGCAGAAGCAGGTGGTGTGGGATGAGGGGATGCCCAGGCCACATGATGTTTCAAAGGGTATGAAGGGAACGATAAACCACTCTGCTTGTGAGAAGCCTGTCCCTGCATCCCTGACTGGAACATGTCACCCTTGCATTGCCTTGTGAATGGGCAGCATTGAGCTTGTCTGAGGGAGGAGGCTCACTCTAAGACAGCCATAAGCACCACCTGGCATGTTCTGAACATTTACAGTGGTCTCACGCCATGCCAGGAGCTTTAGATACTTCCTCATCTCAAACTCTCACAACTTAACAAGGTAGGCATTATTGTTCCCATTTGACAGATAAGGAAACCAATGCTCAGAGAGGTTGGGTCACTTGCCCAAGATCACACAGCAGATAACTAGTGGAGCTGGGATTTGAACCCAGGTCTGTTTGACTCCAGAGCCCTTGGTCCCAACCGCTATAGCATCCCTCCTTCCTTCTTACATTCATTCATTCATTCATCCATTCACTTATTCAACAATTATTATCAAGCAAATTTCCCACAGAGAACGTAGAATTTGGAAGGAGTAAGAGGCCATGCTGTGGTGGCCCCACGTTCCAGATGTTTGGGGACAGGCCCAGTCTTCCATATTCCATCTGGCTGTCAGAGTCTGTGTCTTGGTGTTGTGTATGGTAAGCACGTCTCCTGTAACTGAGGATCCAGAAAGCCTGGGAGGGTAGACAAAGCACTGTTGGCAAAAGGGGGTCAAAGGAAGATCTCTGCCTACACAGAAATGCAGGAGAGACCTCTGTGAATATCTAGAGATATTTCCACTTGGCGTGGGCTTGTGGGTGAGTAAACAGCCACCGCCTGACCCTCTGAGGTGCGCTGGCCGGCTCAGGTAGACTTCCTCCATCCCGCTCCTGGACTACCCATTTTCCTTTTGCCCAGGCAGGAGGTTTTGGCTCTGAAGCCTGCCTTGCTACCGACACTGGTCTTTCCTCCCCTCACACATGCACCTCCTCTGCCCCAAGGTCTCTTCAATGGGGAGGAGGCCCAGGGGGATTTCTTATGATCTCTCCGAGGAACTGTGGAGTTCTTCCTCCTCTGTTGCCTCCCTCTCCCAACCCTGGACCAGCAAAAGTGCTGCCTGAGGCCTCTCCTGAACTATCTTGGGTTCTGGTTAGCATTGCTCAGGGGTGCTCATTTGGGGGGTCTGGAGATATGGCATTTGGGTATAGGCACTGAAGACTTTTGGGGTGCCTGAGAGCTCAGCCTCTGGGACCTCCGGGCAGGGCACATTGGGTGGTTTTGCCCAAGCAACCAGGGAAGAATCACTGAGTCTCCAAGGCAATATAACCAGAGAGGAAAGTGTCTCTAGGTGGAAACTCAGGGTTCGACACATCTCACACAGCAGCAGAGGTAGCAGCACCCAGTTTGTGCAGGAAAATAGCAGTAGGGGTCATGGGTCCAGTGGACTTGGAAGAAGCTGGGTAGGGGAGAGTGCTGGACTGCAGGACTCTGGGAGGCTGTGGGGCAGAGGAGGAAGCACCTCTCGGGGAGATGGTGGAGTGAGGCCCAGGGAACCCCAGAGGTGGTGTTGGTTGGAGGGGTGCTGGTGATGGGAGGGACTTGGCCTGCAAGAAAGAAGCAGACCTACTTGTAGGTGGAGAAGGAGCCATGTGAGGTGTGATCTGAGAAATGCTAGGAAAGTCTAACTTGGCCCTGCTGACCTACTGCTAGTGTCCAAAATTCCACTGTAGGACCTAACTCCTCATAAGGATTCCTAGGGAACATCTGGCCTTTTGAGGCAGGTGCATGGAGAGAGTAGAAGGTGGAGTGATAGGTCCAACACAGGCATGTCCCCTGGCCCAGAGCAGGCTAAGGTGGGTGAGCTCTGGAAGGTCCCTAGTGCCCAAGGGAATGGAGGTCCAGGGCCCCTCAAGGTGTAGGTACAGGTAAAGTCACTTAAAGCTGATGGATATGAGGATATGGATTTTTACAGTCTCCTGTGTGTGTGTGTTCCCAGCCACATTTGCCATGGATCATTGTATACCACAGACTCTGCATAACAACAGGACACAAGGCTTTGCCCTCCCTGTGTCCATGTGTCGGGTGAGTGGTGCACTGGGCATCACCTTGGGTATGAGGAGCATGACCCGGGAAGCCACGCCTAAAGGGAATGGTAAGGGTGCCCTGCTTCTTGGACATCTGATTGCCTGGTTCTCACAACTGCTGCTTCATTTAAAACACGCACCCACACACAACAGTGGGGTAGGATCCCAGGCATCTTGGATGATTTTCACATCGGGAATGAATGGATGCATCCTTTCTCTGCCCTGCCCACGTGGAAGTTCTGCTGCCCACATGAAGGCACATCTAGTTCTGGTGGGTGACCATGGTGAATCAGGGATTGGGCTGCCCAACCTCCACCCCACCCTGTTTCTACGGAGCCTCCTGCAGTGCTGAGACTGAAATGCTGCACACTCCATTACCCAGGCTCCCTTGCAGCTGGGCTCTGGATGCAAATTAGACTCTACCTTTCAGATGCTGTCCTGGGAGGGCTGTCTACCTGTGTGGACGTCCTCCTGTGCCTTTTAGCTATTTTCAGTTCACAGGCAAAGTGGTGGAGATAAGAGGTGTTCTAGAGCAGGCTTCAGTATCCACTTGCCAGCTTTCTAGATCCCAAGGGTGGGAGGCTGGCAGAGTGGGGCTGGACTATGATTCCAGTGCCCAGTCACCAGCTTTGTGATGGTTGAGAGGTGGTTGTGACACTGGTAACAGCATCCCGATCCCTACATCCCAGCTCCATTTGTGGTTCTTGAACTCACAGCCACAGCAGCAGCCGCTGGGGTTGTGGTGTTTGCAGAACTGTTCCTTGAGGCTCACTCTAGAGCACACTCCCCCAGCCCTTCCAAGGATTTCCTAAACACTTTCTGTTTTGGAAATAATTATAAATTCCCAGAAGTTGCAAAGATAGTACAGGGAGGTCCTGTGTACCCTTCACCTAGTTTCCCCTGTAGTTATATCCTCCTTAATTGTAGTGTGATATCAAAACCAAGAACTTGACATTGGTACAATATATGTGATTCCACAGTACTGTTATCACGTGTACACTCATCAAACACCACGGCAATCAAGATAAAGAACTGTTTCATTGCCACAAAGATCTCCTGCACTCCTATATAGTCACACCTACCCCTTTCACTCTCTCCCATTCATAATCCCTGGCAACCACAAATCTGTTCTCCATTTCTAAAATTTTGTCATTTCAAGGGGAATGTTACATAACTAGAACCACCCAGGATGTAAACTTTTGAGGTTGGCTTTTCTTCCACTCAGCACAATGTCCTTGAGGCCCATCCAAGTTGTCGATGTACCAGTAACCCAATGCCTTTTGTTGCTGAGTAGTATTCCATGGTACAGATGTGCCACGGTTTGTTTAACGATTTGCCTATTGAAGGACATCTGGGTCATTTTCAGTTCTTGACTATTGCAAACAAATCTGCTTGGAACATTTGTGTACAGGCTTTTGTGTGAACATCATTTTCATTTCTCTGGGGTAAATGCCCAGGAGTCCAATTTCTGAGTCATAGGATAAGTATATGTTTAATTTCTTAAGAAACTGCTCATCTATTTCACAGAGTACCATTTTCCATTCTGACCAGCAATGAATGTAAACCCAGTTGTTCTGCATGATTGCTGGCATTTGGTATTGTTGCTGTTTCTTATTTTAGTGGTGGCATGGTTGAGTCTTCCCTCTCCACCAGTGTCTCTATATTTGAACTTGGAAAATGGGAATGATTTGGGGATACTGGGGGATATTAACCTCACGGTTATACAGTAATCCACCCCCACCCCCATTTTCCATTAGTTGGAAAAGGTAGTACTGCAAAATATTGTTTATCAGAAATTCACATTGAACTCGGTGTCCCCTACTTTTGTTTGCCAAATTTAGCAACCCTAGGAAAAGGGTGACCTACCCGAACCAGTCAAAAGTCTGAAAGTACAACACTCAAAAACGCATCATTTGATTATTTCCACTAAATGTAACCTCCCAGAAGGCAAAGATTACATCTTCTTGTACTTTTTATTCCCAGGATCCAGGAGAGAATTATCTCAAATTCTAAATTACTTGTGTGTGACTTCATGAGATTTTTTCTTTGATAAATGAAACTCCTTTGGTTAAAGGACACACACAGCTGACTATGCTGCTGTTTGGAAGGGTTGGCTTTCAAAAATTCATATATAAACATAATGGAAACAGAAACAACACAGGAGGCTTCATACCACGTCCCTTTAAGGTAACTCACTCTGCCCACCTGCTTTCCCACAGGCTCAGTGTGGCTAGAGCGGACTGCGAGGCTGGCTTTGTGCTGCTTCTGCGGTGGGACCTGGGCCCCACAACCTGTACCCTCCTGAAGGGAGGCCCACAGTGCAGGTCCACAGGTCAATGCAGCCTTGGTTGGCTGCCTCTGGTGCTGACTGCAGGGGCCTAGCCAGGCCATCATCATCACCATCGCTTGGACTGGGAGGGTGCAGGGCTGCACTTCTGCAGAGCCCAGTGGTGGCAGGAGGAGGCTGCCTCCCTTCTGTCCTTCCCTGCATCTGGAAAAGGACTACTTGGAGGCCTGAAACTGCCCTCCTGTCCTGAAGGGTGGAAACCCTGGCTTAACTAGGTCTTCCATCAGCTGTAGGCCACATGGACTGCTGGGCACCGGGACAGCCTGACTATATCGGGCTGTGGCTGATTGGAACAGCTGGAGGCTGGTCAGGGGCTGAGGAACACCTGAGGCATTCCTTATGGGTTTAAGTTATCATGTGGCCCCCCTGCCCAGACATGGCACGCCCCTGCTGCCACCCCACCCACAGCCAGCAGGATGCTTTCAGAGCAGACTTATGGTGGAAGTCAGGGGGAAGAGGAGCAGAGGCCAAGGGCTGAGGAGCTCTGGCCCTGGGAGCCACTGGTTACTTGTGAGACTTTGGCTTAGTAGCTGTCTGCATATCCCAGACCTCAGCTCTCTCCTGTGCTCTTCCCTTCACCTGACTCTTTGACGGTTAAGATGCAGATTCATAATAAACAGGATAGAGAAATGTAAATGCCCTTGATGTTATGTAAGCTCTTATCACTCGTGTGTGTGTGTGTGTGTGTGTGTGTGTATAGGAGTCATAAGAGATTATTTATACATTCATCCCCCTATGAATATGGAGATGATGGAGATGGTCTCTATTGTGTGGGGATGTGTGTGTTACATTGATGTATGTATTTGTCAAAATTCATGTAACTCTACACTGAAGATCTGTGTATTTCAACATAAACACCAGTAAATGGTTTTTTTAAAAAGCAGCAGCAGCAAAAGAAACAATGCTGCTACTACTCAGTGCTGTCAAGGGGTGGCCTGGGCTGCTGGGCATGGATCCAGCTCCTCCGTGGAGCCTGGGGGAAGAAGGTTAATTTCCTAGTGATTGTACACAACATTCTCTAGCTAACCAAAGTCTTGTTTCCAAAGAGTAGTTGTCAGTGACATGGCAGTGGTCATGTCATAATGTTAGAGGAAAAAAAAGGGGGGGGGGGGCAAAGTTTCACATAAAGCAGATTCCCAATTTGTAAAACAGTTTGGACAAAGGCAGAGATACGTATATTCATTGAGCCAAGGAACCATTCACTGACTTGGCTGTGACCCACATGACACAAACCCTCACGGAGCTCCCAGCCTGTGAGCAATGCCTCGTGGAGAGGTAAGTGCTTCCCGGGAGACAGTGGCGGGGCCAGCAGGGGTAAGGCTTTGTGGGTATGACAAACTGGGTTTTCAGGAGAGCTGGCCCTTGGGCTAAGTGGTCTTCCTTTTAAATCAAGGTGTGCCGTACAGAAAGCACAGAGGTGAGTGAATGCACTAATGTACTGTGTAAGCAAGATGGTGGCTTTCCTCAATGTCCACGGTGCAACCACCATCCAGACCACAATGTTGCCAACCCACAACCTCCTTGTGTCCATCCCAGTCTTTACCCCCCTTCCCGGTAACCACCATTCTGACTTCCATCGCTTTAAGTTTGTATTCCTATTCTAGGACTTCATACTAATGGAATCACACAGTAAGTATTATTTTGGGTCTGCCTTCTTTTACTCAATGTTGTCTGAGATTCACTTCATTCTTTTTAAAATTGTCGTGTCCATTGTATGAATATATCTGTTGATGGACACTTGAATTTTTTATGGTGTTTGGCTGTTAAGAGTAGAACCATGGACATTTGAAGACATGTCTTTTTGCTGACATAAGCACTCATTTCTCTTAGGTATATCTCAAGAAGTGGAATTGCTGATAGGGCAACTAAGTGCTCAGCTTTAGTAAAAACTGCCAAATGGTTTTCCAAGTGGTTGTACCATTTCACTCCCCCAGCCCCAGCAGTGTCTGAGATCTCTGGCTTTGAGCTGAGTCTTGATGTGTGGGTTCTCATGGCAGTTTATGGTGGTGGCAGATGGAAGCTACAGTTAGGGAGAAAGATATTCTGGGTAAAAGGAATGTCATAAAGATCCATGGCGACCATGAAAATGCACCATTCAGATCTCCTGCAGCAGAGAACAAGGGATGGCCCAGCTGCCATGCTGAATCCACCAAGTACTGATGCTGAGGCCACATTTCCCACTGCAGTTCCCAGGTGACGACTAGCACTGGGTGGTGGTGGGGGGGAGGGATACTTATCTAATGGACACCTTTGGCTCAAGAACTCCCCGATCAGCCTGCTGAGAAGTTCTCAGCACTGAGCTACAGCCTGAGGCTCCACCTCCTCTTCCCGGCTTCTTTCCCTCTGCCCCTTATAGGAGTCAGAACTGCAGCAGGTCTCCCCAACAAGAAAAGGCCAAAACTCCTCTTTCTTCAGGACAGATGTGATCTTGGGCTAACTTTCTAGCTCTGCTCCCAGGGAAGGCAGACAAACCAGTTAGCTGGATGTCAGGTGCAGTATTAGGCCAAACTGCCCATGGGAGTTTTTGATCTCTGATTGATAAGCTACACCTGGGCTGGAAGGACAAAGAATAAGCTACACCCTCTGGTAAGAAAGCATGGCCTTAGGCTTCCTAAGTGCAGAAACTCATAACTGGGCATGTCCCTTGAGGTACCCTAGGAACTCTGATTGTGGGTTGTTGAAAACACGTTAACTCCTATGGGACATGGGCTTCTGAATCAAGGTGGCCCTCAGGACTACTGATGTGAGGACTGCTCGTGTGGAAGGGAACTGCTGACACGGCCCTGCTGGCATGAGCATCTATCTCCACCCTTCTAAAAAACTCTGATGCCAGGTGTGGTCTGTCCAGGTCTTGTGAGTCTGAATGTCTAGTTGAGCCTAAGAAAAACCCATGGTAGATACAGCTCCTTCTCCCCTCAGCCCTCTCCTACCTACTTCTAGACTTTTATCCCATGTAGGTAGAACTGTGATACTAGTCCAGCTAGTCAAGATGAAATCCAACCAGCTTGCTCACTTCGCCGTCCTGGACGCTTTCCCATTGCCACGTCTCCCTAGTTAACAATCAAGATTAAAGGGCACCTGGGTTTTGAAGACCAGCTCCCCTTCCTCCCATCCAATAAGAAGACTTGACCAAGATGCTTAGAATCATTTAATGAATGTTCCAAACACACCCTTAACTGGGCTACAGGTCAATTTCACTGGGATGGAAGCAGATGAACCACCCAATCAAACAGTACATGATTACGCGGTTTCCAGAAATCTGGATACCAGAAAAACTCAGTAGGAAACATCAGGATCACCTAGCCAGAGGTTCCTTGTGATTCTTTCTTTCCTTCCTCCTCTCCTCTTCCTCCGCCCTGCTAAGGAACTTCTCCAGGGGTATAAATGTTCAGGATGGGAGAAGGGGAAGTGGGCTCCCATATCTCTAGGGCAAAGAGGAGTGCTGTGACACCACACCCCCGGGGCAACAAGATGACGTGGAGGCACAGGCCTGGGGCAGCCCTGCCCAATAAATAGACAGTTCCCAGAAGTCTCCACAGTGGGATTAACGGGCCCAGGGATGCTGAACTGCAGAAGCCACCCTCCCGAGGCCAGGCTGTGGCCCGCTCACTACGTGCTGCACACCAGCACATCTGCAAAGGGTCCCAGGAGGATCTTGTTGAAGATGCAGCGGACCCACACCAGGTAGGTGGTGAAGGGCTTGATGTTCTCCGTGAAGGTGTGGTTCTGCAGGGCAAGGATGTAAGGCACATAGGTGTTCTCCCCCTGCTCCTGCAGCCATACCTCATACTTCACCTCCCTCACCTTCAGGTACTTAAGGTTCCATGGGATCTGCCAGGAGACAGTGAGGCGGGCCTCGGAGGCGCCATGCACTGACGCCTGGCACCGTGCCTCCCGCACCTTGCCTGGATATAGGCCGACTGTCCACTTCTGCTTCCGTGGTCCTGGCCGGCCCTTCACCACGCGCCGTATGGTTTGAATGAGGGATGGGATGTCCACCTTGGTGTCCTGGTAGATTCGGAAGAGCCACTCGGGGTTCCGGCAACAGAGATGCCGTGGGACCTCACGGCTTTGCAGGATACGGGCCTGCTCAGCCCGGTCCAGATGGGTGATGCCCCCCTGGTCCCAGGGCCGCTCAGGGTGTGTGACTGTGTTCTCTGGCATCATGTTCCTCCAGGCTACATACTGGAGGTCCATGCCAGGCAGCATGGCCAGCGTCTTATAGGGAGTGTAGTGGTCGGGATTGACAGCATATGGGAAGAGCTCTACCACAGTTGCCCCACGGGGCAGGAAGAGGGTGGTGACCAGCTGGGCCCCATGCATGCTGACCAGCATGGAGGCATTGCTGACCAGTCGCACGACATCAGCAAAGGCATGGTCCTCCAGGGACACTGTCACTGTCTTCATCTGGAACTCCTGGGCCAGTGCCAGCAGCAGCTCTGCCTCATTCAGGATGAGTCTGTTCTGGGTTCGGCTAAAGACCAGAATGTACTCCTCGCCTAGGGGGGCTCCTGTGTGGCTCACGTTCAGCTTTTCTGTCATGAACCGTGCAAACTGCCGGATCTCATTGCCCGAGACGAGGATGTTGGCTTTCGGGCCCTGGGGCTGGACAAAGCCATACTGGTACCAGGTAGTGATCTTGGAGAGGCCCACAAAAGCATGGGAGAAGCACAGCAGCCGGCCCAGCGTCTTCAGCTGTGCCCGCAGGAGAGGCTGCTTGGGGCTGAGCAGCTTGTAGAGGTCGAAGTGTGCACCCTCGCCCCAGCCCTCCATGAAGAAGAGTCGTGCCTCGTGGGCCAGGCCGGGAAACTGCCGCAGCGTGTAGAAGAGTGGCAGCAGGTCGTCGTGAAAGACATGCATGAGGTTGTCGGGGTTGAAGCGGTTGGCGATGAGGGCCACATCTGGCACGAACACCGGCTTGGGCATGAAGCGCAGGGCAGCAGCAGGCAGCTCCACGAAGTTGAAGTACTGGGTGTTGTGGTCCTCCACGGTGGACAGGTCGAGCAGGGCTGGCTGGAAGCGCCGGGAACCCAGGTTGGGTAGCATGACAGAGGTGTTGCCGTGGAAGAAGATGAACTCCTCGGCCTCGTTGGAGTAGCAAAGCCACTTGAAGCGGCAGATGCGGTCTGTGTGCGTGCGGCCTGTGCACACCATGTGTGTGCCACCCTCCATCAGGATCTGCAGTGCCTTCGGGTAGTCGATCCTCAGCGCTGGGGCTGGCTCTGTGGCCTGTCGGCCGAGGGCCAGCTCCTCCTCCAGTGTGGCTGCATGCTCACGCAGTTGCACATGCTTCCACAGGACCGCCGCCAGCACCGACACCAGGAGGGCGTTGAACACCGCAGAGAGGTGCATCCTAATGCCACTGTGGGGCCCTAGTGAGATGACGGCCACTGGGGAGCACCACAGGCCAGGCGGGCTTCACCCATCCCTATGGGCATCCCGAGAATTGGTGAAAGCCTGCAGGGGAGAAGGAAAAGAAAAAGGAGTTGGCACAGTGTGCCTGGCATCATTACAAGCTCCTGCTATATGCCAGGCGCTGTGCTAGGCTCTGTGTGCCCGCTACAGCACTGGATCCTTGCAGCCATTGTGCACATTGGTAGGCATAGTAGATTAGACTATTGTTTAAAATATTCACTCCCTCCCCATCGCCTCCATGTTGGAGAGTGCATCCCCATACCTGACTTTGGGCTTAGCCATTTAACTTGCTTTGGCCAGTGCGATGTCAGCAGACAGAACATAATCAAAGGTTTGGAAAGTGTTTGGCTTGGCCTTGCCCTCTTTATGACACTTGCATAAGAAGAATGTATTTAGGCTAACTTGTTGACCCCAAGAGGAGACGTTACGCACGAAGCACAACTGCTCCGGCCATACCCTGTTCTAGTTCAGCTGATCCCTCATGACTGAGCGGGCACAGCCAAGAGCAGCAGTGCCATCAGCCAAACCCAGCCAAGATCAGCTAACACACAGATATCGGGGCTGAACAACAGCTGATTAAACATCCCTGAAATTCTGGGGCTGTTTGTGATGAAGCACTGCTGCGGCAAAAGCTAACCAAGAGAGGTATCTGTGACGACAGGCCATAGGAAAATCCCTTGCAGGGGCCTGACATTCCTGGACTCTGGGTAATGACTTTTCCTTAAATGAGAACAACTGGCACTGGAGATCTGTGAACACTGTTCCCAGGTTGTACAAGACCCCGGTATGCCACCTCTGAGAGACACACACACGTGTATGGTCAGCTAAGCTTTCCTCCTACTTAAAGCTCCTTTAGAAATCAGGCCTGCTGGCTTTAGAATCCCTTAAGAGAAGGGTAGAAACTCATCCCCTCAGTGGTAAGATAACTGTATCTGGGTGTCATCATTGAAAAATGTTTCATATACTGAGCCAAAAAAAACCCAATAGGGTTTTAAATGCCCTCTCCCACATACACACACTGACAGAGAGGCCTGGCCAGGGGTGAGCATTTACTCCCTCTTGCAGTATTGTGAAGGGTATCATGCCTGCTCTGGGACCCAGAATTATTCAGACAGTTGAAGAAGCTCATCCTTTGTGACACAGGAGCAGCACAGGTAACACCTGACACCTGCCTGGCACTGCACCGGGAGGGAGTAGCTGTTCCTTTATTTTCTTGTGGCTAGGTCCTGATGCAATTCCTACCTCCCTGTGATG
Organism: Piliocolobus tephrosceles; assembly: GCF_002776525.5. NCBI lineage: Eukaryota > Metazoa > Chordata > Mammalia > Primates > Cercopithecidae > Piliocolobus > Piliocolobus tephrosceles. The sequence goes on along the minus strand of NC_045435.1, from coordinate 93,593,345 downwards.
AAAAGAATCCAAGAGCATCTTGCCTAGAAAGAGAAGGTGTCTTCAGCTACGTTCCCTAAGAAGCAGAGTCAGGGGCAAGGATTTGAATCCAAACAGTTTGAGAAATTATCCCATGAAACACCTGTACGAGAGTGGGAAAGTGAGACAGAGAAGGGACCAAAGCCAACACATACAGGGTACCTTAATGAGCAGTTAATGCCATGTGTAGCCTTCTTCCCATGATCATATGCTGGATATAGTATGGAAGCTGGGATACATGTCTATCAACTCCTGTTGGGCATTACTTAGTTGAAGGCCATTCCTGGAGGCATGAGATCTCTTCTGGCCTACTCTTATCCAAAGGTTGAGCCCACACATATGAATATATTATATACTCCCCACCCCCAAATATCAGGAAATGAGAATTACCCTGAACAAGTATCATACATTCTAATTTTTTCTAGTATACTTTAGTCGAGGTTTATTAACAACAACAACAAAAAACCTGCCCATAATCATCTTAATTAACTCACCAGGTTGGCAACTTGCTGTTTAAAAAATACTGGTCTACTCCAGATGTTCTCAAGCCTGGCTGATTACTGGAATCCTCAGGAGTAGTTGCTGAATAAAAATCCATATTCCCAGGCACCAGTCCTGGAGGTTCTGATTCACTAGGTCTGGACTATGGCTCAGGCATCTGCATTATTTGTTTCTTTTACTTCCTGCCTTCTTGTGAATTACTTGAATTCCACTTTGATTTATCAGTAGTGTTTTTGAGTACATCTCTTGATATAGATTTTCTAGTGGTTGCTCTAGGCATCATATTATAACCTGTAACTTATCACAGTCTATTGGTATTGACATTTTACTTTTCAAATAAGTGTAGAAACTTTAGCTCGACCTAGGTTCTTTTATAATATAATTGTCTTACATGTTTCCTCTACATATAATGAGACCCACATCAGACAGTAATTTTGGCTTCAACTGTCGAGTATGATTTCCTCAAGAGGGAAAGGATCATCTATTATATTCACCCATATTTTTACTCTTTATGTTCATTCCTCATTCCTGATGTTCCAGGTTTCCTTCCATTCCTATATCCCTTCTTTGAAGAACTTCTGTTAGTTTGCTATTCTTTTAGGGTTAATTTCCTGGCAACAAATTACCTTAGTTTTCCTTCATGTCAAAATGTCTGATTTTAGTTTCATTCCTAAAGGATATTTTCACTGGGTATAGAAATTGGGGTACAGATTTTCCTCCTTTCAATATGTGAAAAGTGATGCTGTGTGATCTGGCCTCTGTGACTGCTGATGAGGAACTGCTACCCTTTGAATTGTTTTTCCCTGGAGGGAATGCATTGTCTCCTGCTGCTCTTAAGATTTTGTTGAGTTTTCAAAAGTTTGACTCTGAGGTGCCTTGGCATGTATTTCTTTGGGTTTATCCTATTTGGGGTTTGCTCAGATTCCTGAATCTGTAGGCTCTTGCCTTCCCCCAAATGTGGGAAATAGCCATTAGTTCCTTGAAAACTTTTGCAGCCCTTCACTGCTCTGCTAGGACTCCAATTATACCAATGGTAGATTAAAAAAAAAAAAAAATTGTATTGTCCCACATATCTCTGAAGCTCTGTTAATTTTTTTCCAGTATTTTTTCTCCCTGTTGTTCAGACTGGATGACTTGTTCAGACTGGATGAAGCCATCATTCTGGCTTCATGTTCACTGATTCTTTCCTGTGTCCTCTCCATCCTTGATTGAGCCCATCCAGTAATTTTAAAATTTTGGTTACTCTATTTTTCGTATCTAAAATTTCCATTTAGTTTTTATAACTTTTTTTTTGCTAAAACTTATCCTGGACATTTTGGTTATAATGTTATGATACTCTGGATCTTACTTAAATCTTCTGTTTTAGTAGCTTCTGTTAAAACCGTACTGGTCGGGGAAAGGAGAGCATTGACTCTTACTGTTGGTTGGGGGTGGGCATCCAGGCTCCCTACTCAGCCTCCACCAACACCATCGTGGCTGAGAGGGTGAGGGATACTCAGCACAGAGTGTATGTCAGGGAGTCAAAACCCAGGCTCTGCAGTTGGCCTCCGATGACACCCTGGGGTGTGGATGGAAGTCTAGGCCCCAAGAGGACTATAGCAGTGAAGGATGTACATTACTACTAGGCGGTGGTGGAAGTCTAGGCTTCCCATAAGTGGGGAGGGTGTGGGGCAGCTGGTTACCACTAGGCAAAGGTGGAAGTCTCAGCTGTCTCATATGGTTTGGCTCTGTGTCCCCACCCAAATCTCATCTTGTAGCTCCCGTAGTTCCCACGTGTTGTGGGAGGGACCTGGTGTGAGATAACTGAATCTTGGTTTGGGGGGGGTTCTTTCCTGTGCTGTTCTCATGATAGTGAATGGGTCTCACTAGATCTGATGGTTTTAAAAACAGGAGTTTCTCTGCACAAGCTCTCTCTTTGCCTGCTGCCATTCATGTAAGATGTGCCTTGTTCCTTCTTGCCCTCTGCCATGATTGTGAGGCCTCCCCAGCCATGTGGAACTGTAAGTCCAATAAACTTTTCTTTTGTGAATTGCCCAGTCTCGGGTATGTCTTTATTGGCATGAAAACGGACTAATAGGCTATCCATTTGGCCTTTACCAAAACTGAGGACTGGAGGGGCAGGCAATTTTCTCTGGTGTTTTGCAGTAATAGAGTATTTATAGAAAAAAAAAAAAAGTTGTGCTATACTGTTCCTTCTTCCAGTCCTTTGACAAAAGAGACCAAGCTTCCTTGGGGCTTTGTTTTGTTCTGTGCTCACTGGCATTCCTGGACTGTGGGCTTCTCTAGCACCCAGGGTAGAATATATAGGACGCAAGAAGAAAATCCCGAGAACTCACCATTACATTGTTCTGTGAGTTCCAGAGTCCCTAGTTGGTTCACTCCTTTCTCCACCTTTCAGTCTTCCAGTGTTTTATATATAATGTCCAGTATTTTTAGCTATATTAGTAAGAGGGATAGGGATAAATTTGTCTACTCCGTTTTGACCAGAACCTGAGGTATCCTTGGCATCTACTTTTTTTATTTAACCAAGCTCCCAGGTGATTCTGGGATACAAACAGATTTGAGGAAAACCAAGTAGTTCTTAACCAAAGAAGCAGGCCATGAGTCACATTACCACTTATCAGTTTAAAAGCTTGGAAATGTTTTCCTATTTCTTTTGTATATAAATTAAAGTAGGCTCAATGTTATCCTTATAATCACATCACCACCACTCAATTGCTTTCTGATACATCTTGAGTCGGGAAGATGAGGATCACTGTTTAGCTGGCACAAGAACCCACAACCCCACTGCCTAAGCTGTGGGCAGCAGTGAGCAGCCTACATGCTAGTTATACCTTATTAATAGCAACAGCTAGTATGAGTTACTGTTCTGCTCTACTTCACTGCAAAATATCTTTTGGGTTTCAACAACACCTGTATGCCCATAGGAGTATGCTATACATGTGACTCTTACCTATCACATACTATGGGGGAAAGACAAAAGGCCAAATGTTGCAGGCAGAACCCTGCAGAACTTCAGATCAGGTCTATCACTTTGCTGCATGACACTGGACATGTTGCTATGCCTCTCTGGCTCCTGGGTGCCTGGATGATCAGATAAAGCATTAGGCTGACCTTGGCTTCTCACCTGCTTAGCAATCAACTATGAAGCAGGATGCCAGCAATAAACATAAGCCCAGCTAAGCCAGGATACAAAGGAGTGGCTTCATTTTTTGTTCTCACAAGGGAGAAAGGAGAGGTGACTCCCACTCAGGCAATCATGTCTAACCTTAGAAGATGACCTTATTTGGAAAAAGGCTCTTTGCACAGACAATTAGATAAGAATCTTGAAATGAGATCATACTGGATGAGGATGGTTCATAAATCCAGTGTGACTACCCTTAAAAGAGACAGAAAAGGACATACAGAGAAACAGAGGCCATGTGAAGATGGAAGACAGAGACTGCAGTGATGCAGTTATAAGCCAAAGAAACAGCCCGGATGACTAAAACCATTAGAAGCAAAATAGAAGCAAGGAAGGATTCTCCCCTAGAGCCTTCAGAGGGAGCATGGCACTGCTGACACCTCAATCTTGGACTTCTGGCTTCCAGAACTGGGAGAGAATAAATTTCTTTCATTTTAAGCCACCAAATGTGTGGTAATTTGTTGCAGCAGCTCTAGAAAACTAATACAGGGACCATAATAATTCATTTGAAAAAGGGGTTCTGTGCTCTTAAGAAGGAATTCCATTGCTACAAAGGTTAACAACCACTAAGCAAGTCCTCATTTTGCCCAGAAAAGCAATTTGCCCAACATCACACAGCAAATCAGGAATAAGAATGGAAGTGTTCTAAAACACACCTGCTGCAGCGCTGCCTCCCAGTGGGGACGACTGGGGAGACCAGCAGGTCACCAGCAGGCCCAGCTGGTGCAGCTTCTGTGATCAGGTTCTCATGAAATTAAGTCTCTGCTTCACCATCTACCTGCCTAGCTCCAGGGCCTGAGCCAGTCTGATATGGATGAGCTGCTCGAACCCTCTTGAGGGGTGGGGAACTTACTTCGATCTAGAATGGTCAGAACACCTCAGTCTTGGGAAGCCAACTCCATACATTAGTTTGACTTGTGGGTTTGCTCCTCTGGAGACACCTTTGAAGGTATCACTGATCAATCAGTAGCTATCACATCGTCTCCCAAACCAGCCTGGCTCTCAGCTGCCAATGCACTACCGGCTGCAGGCAGCTCCCAGAAGAGGATATGCACTGTCTGGATAAGTGTGAGGATAAAGACAGAAAGACTCGGGTTCAAACCCCAGCTCCTCGACCTACTGCATGTCCTTTCTACACTCAGGCTCCTCATCAACGAAAATGGGGATACAGCACCCACCTCACAGGAAAGTGGAAGTCAGAAATGATGTATTAGTTGAATTTCATGAATGCTGATAACCACTTTTATCTTATAAAAACCACAATTTCATTCCATCAGGTTCAACCTAACAGGTGCGGTATATAGCGGAGAGGAAAATAAAAAGGTTTTAAGGCACCAGGTAGCTAATAAAGGGCCACTGGGATATAGACAAAACATTGGCATTTTAAAACAGTTTGGACACACTTGGCTGCCTTCATCTGACTCAAAGCAAAAACTGATCAGTGGTGAGGCAGGAACTGTCACTTTTCATCACAGTCATTTGAAACAAAGGATTTTAAAGCTAAGCAGGAGAAAATTCCTTCCAAAGAAGATGGAGACAGACCAGACAGTGAATGCTGTCACTGTGTCACTGGTGGCACCTTGGGCCTGGTCAGTCGCCAACCCTCTGCTTCTTGGGCATCCAGGTCGAGTGTACTGACAGATGACATAATGGACACTGTTGCTTCCCCCAGCAGCCACTGCCCTCTTCCTCTTCCTAATAACATCCCCAGTGTGTCCAGAGAGCCACCCTCCAGCTGATACCCATGAGGTTTAGAGAAGCTCAGACCTTGCACCTCAGGTGGACTGTCAGCAGAGCCTAATTCTGGGGCCAGGTACTGGTCCAGCCATGGCAGGTTACCTGAGTGGGACCAATTCAGCTGAGGAATGAGGTGTCGCATGTCATGTTCCCACTCACTGGACAGAAAAAGAAGGTGTTGTCCCAGGGCTGCTGGCTGCCATCTGCTGACCACGAGGGAACCAGCTTGAGGCAAAGACAATGCCGAGGACGGCATGGCCAAAGAGATACAGAGGAACCTGGTGACATCTCCGAGCCCCATCTCGGACATTCTGCTGGGAGAAATGGTAACTTTCCTCATCGCTGAAGCTAGGCTGGGTTGGGATTTTGGCTTCCCACAGCCAGAACATTCCAACTGGTATGGAAGGAGAACCTGTTTGCAAAGTGTCATGCGTGAGGCAAACATGCAGGGTCTGGCTGCGTCTCCTGTTTCTGAGCTCTGTGCTCTAGCCTAGGGGGATTATTTCGCATCAGTTTCCCCTGGACTCTTCTATAACTTGGGTAAATGAAGCCTTCTCCCTAAGAAATCTTTTCATGAGACATGAAAACAATCAAATAGAGGATCTGCAACAATATTCTACACAGGTGCCATCTGCCAGTAGGGAATGAGAACTAAGGCCACCAAAGTGTCACAGCACGGGCAGAAGGTAGGCTTCAGTGAGCCCTGCGGGCAGGAAGTGCCAGACCCCTGCTGAGGAGCAAACAAGTCCTCTGGTGTGGCTGTTTCCTGGAGCTTTCAGAGGGACAGAGATGTGATATCTGAACAGTACAAAGGCAGGGGGTAGGAGGCAGTCCAGGGAATGTGACCCAAGGCCACCACACAGTTCGGTCTGGTTGGAATGGATGGTTCACAAGGAGAAGAAGTACAGAGAAACTTAGAAAAATCAGCTGAGGGTGTGATGCCAGATCAGGAGTTTGAATTATATCCCATAGGCAATGGAGAGCTATTATAAGTCTTGGAACAGAGCAGCCTGGAGGTTCTCTAGGAGAACAGAGGTAGAAAAAAACCAATTAGGAGCTCCCAAACTCAGCGTCTCCCCATTTAATACAGGAGAGGAGAGCCTGAGTGTTAGAATGGGGGCACCTAGAAGGGAGCACACAGAGGAAGCTGGTGGGTCACACTCTGCATGAAGGGGGCACAGGAGCATGTTCCTGATGGCAATTCAAGTCCCAAAGTCTGCAGATGATTTAAATTTAAATAAATTCTCACGACCTCAAAGCTCATCCTTTAATAAAACTTCCACTCTTTAACATCTTAATGGGCCTTCTTGGTGGTAAGAGAAGAGGATAAAGTCACAGTTATCTTGACGGTCCTGCAGAAAGGAGAATATAGGGGGGCCCTGACTTCATATCCTTCATTCAGGTCTTCAAGGCTCTTGTGGAACATGGGCTGAGAACTTCTGGGCCAGCCACAGGTGAGAGGCCAGAGCTCTGTGGCTGCCTTCTTAGCTGGGTTTTAATAGCACCTCCAGTCAGCCTTGTTCATCTCTAGGGGAGTGTCTCTGTGAGCCTAGAAACCCTGAAGCTGAGAAATCTAATTTAACTCAGTGTTTCCTCAGTCTTTTCAACCCATACACCCATTGATAATAAAGAGAAACTCTCTCATGCCCCAAACTGACCTGTAAAGTTCAACATCCCCTTCTCCCTCATTCATAAGACTCTCTTCTGCAATGTCTGTTCCTCAAGACCAGTGAATTCCATCAACCTTTACTTTCTGATGTTAGTATTTTATATTAACATCCATCTATATATTTCACTTTTCAACGTAAAATTATATCACTGCATATGCTCTTTCAAATAGGCATGCCCCCAAGTGGACATTCTCCATACAACCCCACCAGCTAAGAACCACTGTGCTGAACCACATGAAAATGCTGATATGACTATTTTTGACCAGTGTCCCATGGTCCTGCCATAAGAACCAGCTATCCTTACCACCACCAAGGTATGGACAGTTCTTCTCAAGAGAGAAGAGGTCAAGAACACCTGTGTGACCAGTAAGACATGCCCTCAGCTGGAGTTCTGACATCTGATCTCTAGGAGGAAAGAGGAGAAGCCAGGAGTTAGAAAGAGACCAGGAAGAGGGAGAGTTCATTGACATTTGAGGTTAGGAGAAGAAAAAAAACAAAGGATAAAATTAGAAAAGGGACAAAAAGGTTTAAAAAGAGACTGGAAAGACAGGGAGAGACTGTCTTACCAGGGGGTGGAAGGGAGATCACCCCGAGGTCCTCAGCTCAGATCTAAACCAGGGAACTGAAGAGGAGCTCATGCTGGGGTGGCAGGGAGGAAGGCACCAGGGAGGAACATGAGCAGGGGGAGCAGTGGGAATATTTGTGAGTGTTTACCCTAAAGGAATGACTGGACTGACATTTGTAAGAGGAACTATGTCAAGCACAGTTCAAACACTTTTTGTATATACAAAAGATCAAGGTGCTAATTTCAGACACTGATTCTCCTCCCACAAAGTGTCTAGTGATAACTGTCATAGCTAAGGAAAAGGTTGGAATTATAGGTGTCCTAGTTCAGTTCACCAAGAGGGCCTGGAAGCAGTGACAGTGCAGCAGCAATCAGTATACCCAGCACTCAGATCTAGCTTCCTAAAAATCTTTCTCTACAAAAGGAACCAGAGCTCCTTGGAGAAATGGTTTATTCCAGGGCTAGGGCAGGGAAGGTATAAGATGAGCTTGGAACATTTTGTAGTGCCAGAATGTAAAAGTATTAAAAAAAAAAAAAAAAAAAAGATGAGGAGACAGTGAAAAGGCACAGGAGCCAGCATGAAAGAGCTCCTAACAGCTAAATCTTGTGTAATTTTAGTACCAAAATTAAAAAGTAATAGTAATGAATTATAACCCATAGAATAAAATATCCATGAGTCAATATTGATATGAATAAATAATTAGGAGAGAACGGACAGATCTTCCTTAGAGAATTTCAATTAAAAAATGTAGAAGCAATCATGGAAATAGAAGATCACCATTTGGCAAACATCACAGTGATAACTGTTGCAGGCAAGATCTGCTGATAGATGCTAAAATTAGTGGGTGAAAAAGTATGATGAGAGGATATTTGCATAGTCTCAAAGTATCTCCCCATGAGGTGCATATTAATTACAAAGGTAAAAATGGAAACTACTGTAGAGAAGCCTGGCAGATATGCCCCGAACCAAGTAATCAAAATTAACATCACCTGTAATAACACTGACATGATGTACCCCTTTATATGATGCACTGAGACAGGACCTCACTTCTATGGTTTTCCTGCCCAAAATGTGTAACTTCAATCTATATTTCTAAATGGGATCCATGGTTCTAGCTCCAGTTCTAGCTCTGAATAAGGTCTGTAGGTTAGCTAATAGAGAAAACCTTAAACCCAAATTAAGGGATGTTCTACCAAATACCTGGCCAGTACTTGACAGGGCTAAAGTCATAAAAGACAAGGGAAGATGGAGGACCTGCCTCAGATTGGAGGAGACTAAGGAGACACAGCAACTTAACGCAGTGTGGGATTCTGGCTTGCATCCTGGACCAGAAAAGGAACATTAGTGGGACAACAGGCAGAATTTGAATAAGGTCTGCGGTTTAATGTGTTGTGTGAATTTCCTGGTTTTGATCATTATACTATGCTCTGTAAGATGTTAACAGTAGGGGAAGTGGGGAGAAGTGGTTTATGCAACTTTTTTGTAAGTCTAAAATGTATTCAAAATAAAAAAGTTATTTTATTTATTTTTAAAATAAATTACATAAGAAACGTGAATTTTTATTTTTTTATTTTTTATTTTTATCTTTGAGACAGCGTCTCAGTGTTGCTTCGCCCAGGCTACAGCACAGTGGCATGATACCAGCTCACTGCAACTTCGAATTCCTGGGCTCAGGCGATCCTCCCATCTCCGCCTCCCAGGTAGTTAGGACTATGGGCACGGGCCACCAGCCTGGCTAATTTTTAAATTTTTTGTAGAGAAAGGGGTCTGGCCATGTTGCCTAGGCTGGTATTGAACTCTTGTCCTCAAGCAATCCTCCTGCCTCAACCTCCCAAAGTGTTGGAATTACAGGTGTGAACCACCGCACCCAGCTGAGAACATGAGTCTTTATAAATGTTAATGACATGTAAAATGACATAATGTGGTTTGCTCCAGCAAACAAAGTAGACAGACAGAACCCGACAGGGGAATACTGATCACTGTGGAAGATGGTGGGGTTCTTTATATGTTTGCACTCTTTTGTGTTTACTTGACATAACAAATACATTAAAAAGGAAACAATAAAGAATTAAAGAAATCACTATTTATAAATAAGATAATTCTGAAGAGTAAACAAGAAATAAATCGATATTCAGAAAAAACCAAACTAAGCCCTCTCTGGAGAGATGGGAGGCAGATGCATGTCCTATGAGCTGACACACACTTTGCCCTGATCAAAGAATAGCTTCCAATAGAAGCTAAAGCCAAAACAGACAAACCCAGGGAATATCAAATAGCCAGACCCTCACGGAGATACGGAAAGAAGAGAGGAAAGACTTACCTCCAACGTGAGTGGGCATCTCAGCCCCCAGGTATTCCAGGTATTCATCATCTCTCTAGTGATCATTCTGCCACCTGCCCCTCTCTAAGGCAGGCTTGGCAGCAGGTGGGGATATGGGGCAGTGGCCACAGGCAGGCAGGAGTCTAGGGTCCACCTGACTGACTGTACATGCAGTGGACAATCCCAGCAAAGCACTGATATCAGGGCCTTAGGGCAAAGCTCATAAACTAGGAAACATGGGTGGGGGCCTTGTGAGGCAAACTGGCAACTAAGCAGAGACCAGCCTTCGAGACTGGGAGACACGGGGGCTGCTTCTAATGAGCTGCTAAGTCTTCCCAATCCCCCAGTCCCTAATCCCTCCCAACTTCCATCCTCCTATCCCCACTCTCAGGCCCTGCTAGAATAGTGTTGATGGAAGGCAGGACAGACTGGCCTGCATGGACCTGCACTGGGCATTTCAGGTTTCTGGGTTACCCTTCCAGGGGGAAAACGGGAAGAAAGGTTTGCTGGAGATGGACAGAGCAACAATCAGGTCCTGGAGTTCTGATTGCCTGGGAGTTTCTACCAACTTTACCACTTACAAGCAGGCAGCCTACACCACTGTCAGATGAATACCCCACTCCCATACTCCGCAGGCAGGTTAGCTTTGAGACATGTTCTACACTGGCTCCCAGGGTTCCCCAATGGGATCAGGCCCCAGCTGTCCACAATGGTAACAAGCGTGACACACACCCTTTTTGGCTGCCTTCCCTTCCCTCTCTCACTTTCTCACTCCCCGTTCATGTTTACATGTCCATTGGGACTGAACACAAATCATCTACTTGCTAAAGAATCCTTGTCTTAGGATCTCAGGATCTGCTCCTGGGAGACTTAAAAAAAAAAATAGATCTAGTCCTGAATCCAGAGGGGAACCTTAATAAACAGATATTACTGTATTCTGTCACTGTGGAGACATGGAAAGTCACCCTTGCACTTCTACCTACAGTGAAATAGGTAGCCACAGTGTGGTAGTACGAAGCCAACAAGTACTTGAGCAGTCAGTGTCACTACAAAACACTGTCAGCCTGTTTCCCACACCCCGGTGGCACCTGCCCCTCCTCCCAACAGCCTGCATAAGCCAGCTGAACTGAAGGATCATGCAAAATCTTCAGGAAGGTTTTCAAAAGACAACAGATGGAGGCAAGGAGTGCATTAATCGGATCTCTAGCCCTAAAGAAGATAAAGAGGCCTTTCCTCTTCACCACATCGAAGTGTTCCTGGATAATCAACACATACTTCTCTAGGAGGAAAATTCACAATGGTGAAGAATAACTGGGCCAAGTTGCTTACTGGGCAACAGATCCAGTGATTTCCCCTTTCTCCGAGCCAATTTTCACTGCTGTGGGGCTATCACAGCCTGGAGAGGCTGCCAGTCTCACCGACAACGGAACAGCAGCAAGGAGGCTCAGGGCGTGAGAGAGCCCAGGTGGCCCTCCCTGGCCTTGGAGACTGAAGAGACTTGGAGCTAAGCCACTGTCTTCCACAGGACTGCAGCCTGCTCTGACAGACACTGTCTGCTTGGTCCTAATGTCTGATCATTCAGGGCAGCTCTGTGCACCAACTGCCTCCCCAGAGCACTGGCGACAAAGGGATAAGAACTCTTTCAGACTGAAGACCTCCATTCCTTCATCTGTCTCCTGGCTTTGCTGAAATGGGCAGGGGCCAGGATCCCAGCATCACAAGAACTCTGACCGTGCAGTGACGAGGAACTCCCTCTCAGTCCTAAGCAGCCCACCCTCCTTTGTGCACTTACTCTGAGAGCACAAAAGCAGAGCTGGAATGTGCCTCTCCTGCACCTGCTGTCCTTAATCCTGTCTCCTAGCGAACCCACTTCTGAGGAGTCATGCAAGGTCACCCTGTCTGCAGTCAGATCTGGCTACCACCCCAACCTGTTGAGCTCCTGCTACGTCCCAGTGCTATGCTAGGTCCCTCACACACACACACATCCTCGCTAAATCCTTCCTTACCCCTGCTCAGCAGGGTGGCGCACTTTGTCTCCATTTTCCATTCAGAGAGAGGCTCAGAGGCTGAGCCATGTGTCGGCAGTCCAGGATTCAACCCCAAGCGTCTCCACCTGTGCTGCCTCTCAGAGACAAGGGCTGCCCAGACAGAGTCTTGTCATGAGGAGGTGAGAGGTGGCACTTGGAGGCAAGGGCCACCCAGGATAATACATTTTGTCTCTACTTAGTGCCTTCCTGAAAACAGAGGCTGATTCTTCAGGATGTGCGGGTGGGCATGAAGGTCCAATGGTCACTGATGCAAAGGACCCCACCACCCTCTGGGCTTACAGAGCCTCCAATGAGATGGGATCGGTACAGGACAGATGGTCTCCGACACGAGCCATTCCACACAGAGAAAAAAAAACAGAGCAGCCCTTTTCCTGCTTGGGCAAGGACATGGCAGGTGCCCTAACAAAGGGTACTCCAGTCTTGCCCCTGCTCCAAGCCAGGACAGCTGTGTGCTCAGTGCTTCCCGGCTGTCTCGCCCTAAAGCGTTCCTCTATGTACTTACCGTAAGCCTATGAAGTATCATTATTCCCTATTTTTAGATGAGGAACCGGAGGTTGGAGAGGTTCAGTGACTTGTCCAAGGTTACAACAGGTGTGAAGCTTAGGTCTTAACCCAGTGTTCTCGGACTTTAAAGACTGTGTTGAAAACCACCCTCAAGATACAGAAGATCCAGTCTTCATTAAAGTGGGGCAAGGGGCAGAGAAGAGAAAGAAACACCTCAGACATTCAGAGGACTCAATCAGGGAGGAGTCAGCCCAAATAAGGGCACACACATCCCACCTTACTTTGCAGCCCAGTCCCCTCCTGGACCCATGACAATGACCAGAGAATGCCACTAGCTGACCAGCTGAGAGTCACCAGGCTGTAGGGCAGGGAGAAGGGAAGAGGAGTGAATGCTGGGTGGATGCGATCACCGTGCTCAGCGGTGAAACTCTTGAAGGAGACAAAAGAGCTTCAAGGGGGACATGACAACCTTGATCCTTATTTGTTTGCTTTCCTTTAGAAAAGCAGAGGTAATCAAACTAGGAAAAGCTGCCTCTTCCCATCACTCCTCTTACTCGTGCCCTAAGCAGAGTTTTGGCCCCTCCACTGCTCTGGGACGAGCAACTGATTCCTGTGCTGTACCTCCCATCCCATCCTGCTACCAAGGATCCAATCAGCACCTAAAACTGATTTCCAGATTACCAACAACTATTAAATATGAACCCACTCTTATCTTGAAACACACACTCAGAACCACCAGCCTCCAACACTTTATGTTGCAGGCAGTATACTGAACACTGTAGGTATATTTTCTCATTCAGTCTTCAAACCAATATTAAGAAATATGTCCAAGTCCCTGAGCATGTATGGAATGGAGGCAGGATTTGAACATGGATTCTAAGCACTGTCTTATGCTAACAGCCCAGGCACCATTTGGACCTCGCCTTCTTGGCATTCCAGGGTCACACAGACCAGGGTACTCCAACACCACCATGTTTATCTGCTTCTGCCTCCTCTACATTGGGCACCAAATTTAGAGACCAACTGGAGTGGGGAACAAAGAGCTTAGTGACTCAGCCAGGACAAAGCATGATAAAACAAATTTTTTTTCAAAAGACAGGGAAAAAATAAATCAAGAGATTAAAAACATGCCTAGAAAGTCCCTTTAGAAACTGAGGCAGACAGGAACAAGCTATCAATTCACTCCCCCAAACCACTTTACTAAGCTCCCAAGAGCAGCTAAATGTTATCAGATTCCCAGACTTAGTGAATCTTCCTTTCTAGGATCCCAGTTGTTGTGAGCATCAGAGGATAGCGTCAATAATGTTGTCACATCTGCAGACCCCAGTAACAGCTGGGCAGCTGGGGTGGGGCCACTTGTCTGGGGCGGGGGGCTCACCATGTGAGGCTGGTCATTGGTGCTGGGTGCAGGCTCTACTTCTGGGGGACCTGGCCAGCCCCAGACATGGGCACAAAAAAGCCCATCAGGGCCTTGAGGTTTGATAAGGAGTAAAAGCCCCAGGAATTCTGGGCCCAGAGTATAAGGTGCACACTCACATGCCTGCTAGGGCCTGAGCCAATGGAGAAAGTAAAGCTGAAGGTGGGCTGTGTGACCTGGAGACTGAACACCTAATGCCAGCTGATGGGAGAATGGCACGAAAGCAGCCTGGTGGTACCTATCTGTATCAGTCTGCTTGGGCTGCCATAACAGAACACCAGACTGGGTGCTTTAAATGACAGAATTTTCTCACAGGTCAGGGTTGGTTTCTGGTAAGGCCTCTCTTCCTGGCTTGTAGATGGCCTCTTCTCTGTGTGGCGGGGAGGGAGGAGAGGGTCAGGTGAGTGAGTGGGAAAGAGAGGGAGAAAGCAAGGGGGGAGAGGGAGGTGGGGACAGAGACAGAAACACTCTGATCTCTTTTCCTCTTCATATAAGGACACCAGTTCTATCAGATTAGGGCCCCACCCTTATGACCTCATTTAAGCTTTATTATTAGGACAACCTATCTCTAAACATAATCACATGGGGGTTAGGTCTTCAACATATAAATGGGGGGAACACGATTCAGTCCATAGCAACACTCTTCTGATCTTCCCAGAGAAGCAATAAATCTATTGAAAATGTGAAATGTCCTAATTTGTAACTTCTCACAATTATTCAAATTGAGTGAAGACAACATGCACCAAGGCCTGGGGCTGCTGGCCTCACTGCTGCCGGGTAAAAATGGACACTCATTTGCAAGCTCTGGTCTAAAGCAAATCCCCTGTCCTGCTAGCCTCACCATGGCCTGTGCCCGGGTTCCCAGTTGTGTGACTGCCAGAACCAGCTGCTCACCGGTCACTCCCCCACGAGAAGGGTTACAGAGGTGGAGGGACCAGACAGCCAGCACCTGCCAGACCCAGGCTGCAGAAGATCAGGCAGGGCCCAGGCCAGGAGGGGGTCAGCAACGGTGCAGAAGGTTTTATATTACTTTTACAGCAATTTGACTTTTAAGGATTGTTCACACTTTCAATTGAAAATTATAGAATTCTTATTTTGTCACTGAAATGCGTTTTTGTCCTAAATGCAGCCTGAAGTACTAGTGCTAGATTATGGAAGCTTTCAGTCCTTGATTGATTTGTGGTCTTACATGTTGTGAATTAGTAAGGAGTAAACATGTTTCACTAACTCAACCTTATCCTCGGAATAATTTCTTTCCCCCTTCTTTCTTTCTTTTTTTTTTTGGTTATCAGAAGTAGTACATGGAACTGGTATTAATAACATAATGCTTACATTTGCTCCTAAATATTAACCTAATGCTATTGATAAATTCAGGCATTTATAGATCAGGTTTTCTGACCAAGGTTATTTATCCTTTGGCAAAATCCTGGCAGCCTGAGTGGTTCTTGTAAAACTTAATAAGTTTAATTATCAAGGCATATTTAACATTTAGTTAAGGGCTCACTTTCTTAGATTAAAACTTTGACATGGGTAGTATCTTCTTGCTTTAGAATAAAGAGCAAAGCAAAGTCAAAGCTGGAGACATTAATCCACTATCAATAGCTGATGACTGTGACTATATTGCCTTATCAATAGAAAAGGAACCCCTTCAAAGCAGGAAAAACTCCAACAGAATTAAGTCACAGTCATCTGTGTACTACTACAAAGTACTACTTTGGTGAGAAGGGTGATGTCAGTCTTTGTTGAGGATAAACCAAGGCTTGAGTATGGGGCAGGACGTTTGGCTTTCCACCAGCTCATTTGCAACCCTCTCACTGGTGTTCAGCCTCCAAATAACGCAGAAACCTTTGCTTGCCACATAGCCTGCCGTGTCATCTGGCTTTTGCTTAGCGCAAATGGGTCACTTGGAAGTGACATGTGCCTGTATTGGTCCTCTCTGGCATCACTGTGTACCAATGTGGTCATAAACAGGGACGCAAACAGGGAACAGAATGGTGGGAACCTCTGTTGTGTGGCTCACAAAGGTAACGGAGAACACGCCTACACCGGGTTTTCTAGGTGGAACTGCAAAATCAAATGAAAACAATTCTTACAGGGAATGCTCAGACGCCAGTGTGTACACACATCCAGATGGACCCTCAGGCCCAATTTGAGAGGGTTGAACTGATCAAGAGAGTCTGAAGACACCCTGTATATGAAGCATAAAACATTCACAAAGAAACACGAGGCACTGTGCACAACAGGAAATCGTCCAGGGAAGCTGGCTGGAGGGTGGGTGAGTTTTGAGCAAGTTTTTGGAGGTGTTTTGGTGGTGATGGAGGATAAGATGAGCATCTCTGTTATGTGTCTCCATGTCCCAATTACTCATGACTGCTACAAATCTGTCCACAGTAAGATAAGCATCACGGTCTAGTTCTCACATATGTCCAGCAAACCATGAGGCCTCCAAGCCATGGGCAGTGATGGCCAGGTCCAAAGCCATGTGCAGTTCAGTGGGCACTGCATACCCAGACAGGTAGAGTCCGGGGAGCCCAGGCTGTGGGGCAGGCACAGAAGTGCCAGGGAAGGCAGGGGATAAAGTTGTCAGGAGACCTGGGTTTCAACACTGGAGCCCTATGGGCTCAGGTGACTACCTGCAAAGCCTTCTGCAGGGTGACGCTTTATAGTAGCCAGGTCCCTGCCAGACACCCAGGGAGCCTGAGATCCCACATCAGCAAGCAGAAGGAGGTGACAGGATAAGGCTGAGTTTTCCTTTGGTCTCATTACCACTGTGTCACCCTCAACTCCTCCCTTTCCTAATAATAATGATATTATCATAGCTAAGATCCACTGGCCAATCACTAGGTGCCAGGTTCTTCACTCTGCAATGATGATCTTTATTTTATAGATGGCAAAAATCAAAGCTCAGAGAGGTTAGAAAGCCAGGTTTATAGAGGAAGCAATGATAAGACTAACCCAGATAGCTGGCTATAGGGTCTGCGATCTCCTTCTTTTTATCTGGAAATAATTTTAAACTTACAAAATAGTGGCATGTATAGGACAAAGAACTCTTCTACACTCTTACCCAGATTCACCAACTGCTAATTTGACATCTTTGTTTTATCATTCTCTCTATATACAGTCAGCCCTCTATATCTACAGGTTCTGCATATGTGACTTCAACTGTGTATCAAAAATATTCAAAAAAACCTTAAAAATACAATAAAAAAGAGTATCAATTTAAAAACAATATAGTATAACAACTATTTACATAGCATTTACATTGTATTAGGTATTATAAAGAATTTAGAGATGATTTAAAGTATACAGGAGGATTGCATAGGTTATATGCAAATAATGGTGCCATTTTATAACAGGGACTTGAGCATCCTTGGATTTTGTTATCTGTGTGGGGTCCTGGAACGAGTCTCCCTGAGGAGGGCAACTGAATACAAATTCTCTCTCTTTTCTGAATCATTTTAAAACAAGATGGAGAAATCTGGCCCCTTTAGCCCTCAATACTTTAGAATGTATTTTCTAAGAATGAAAACCTTCTCTTACACAACAAAAATTCATGAAATGAATATTGATACTATAATGATAATACTATTAACATATGATTTCTATTTTCTGGTCCAGAATCCAGTCTGGGATGAAGCATGGCATCCAGTTATCACATCTCTCTAGTCCTTTCCAATCTGGGGCAGCTTCTCAGTCTATCTTCGACTTATGATCTTGACAACCTTTAAGAGTCAGGGCCAGCTATTTTCTAGTATATTCCTCAATGTCTGATGTTTTCTCATGATTAGGTTCAGGTTACCCATTTCTGTCAGGAATTAGAGTCTGTACAATTAGTCATTAATACGACCCCACCCTATGTGAGTCTTTCTGGGACACTCATCTTGGAGCAGCCAGGATGAGGAAGGACTGAGAACCCTATACTGTGTAGGATGCTAGAAGGAGAAGGGCCACTTTCCTGGAGAAAAGAAGCCCCTGCACTCATGCGTCTTTAAATACCTGAGTTGCTGCACAACAAGAGTGAGGCCGCTCCTGAGGAGCAGATGCAACCCCTTCTACCTGACTGGACACACGTGGATGATGGTGACACGTCCAACCTAGGCCCCAGGCACAAGTGTGGACTGTGGCACATATGATTCCATTCTGTCCTGCCCAGCACAGGTGTGTCAGCTGCTCCAGGGACCTAGAGTAAGAACTGCAAAAAGAAGTCACAGGGAGGTGGAGCTCAGCATGATCAGTTGGAGGAAGACTTCTCTAAAGACTAAAACTGTTTGAGCATGGAGGAATCAGCTACTTTGTAAGGCAGTGAACCCCCTGTCTGGAAGTGGTCTAGCAAAAAACAAGAACAACCCATGTGGGCTACTCCATAGCGGGGAGTAGGGCTGGCCATGGTGTCCTCCAAAGCAGGACTCAGTGGATCCATGGACCTGTTGTAGCAGCATCACCTAGGATCTCAGAAATGCAGAATCCTGGGCCCCACTTCAGACCTGCAGAACCAGAATCTGAGAGGAGGACCTAGGAACGGTGTCTTAATAAAGCTTCCAGGTGATTCTTATGTGTGCACAATACTGAGAGAACTGTTCTGAGGTTCTTCTAACATTTCACAATTTTGCGATACTCACCAAGGCATTTCTATGTAGCCCAGGTTAAACAACTGATTCAATTGAGAATAACCCTCCCCATCAGTATCAGTAAAGGCTAAATAAATTCTGTTCCCAGCTTTTGCTAAGATGATGCATAAGCCTAAGCTCTGGGGAAATTTGAGAGGCCTGCCAGACTCTAAACTCTCTTTTGAAACAAGTTGCCCCAACCCATTCCTTCCCACACAAAGTGCACCACTTGTGGTATGGGAGTGGCAAGAAACGAGACCAGATCTCTTGGCCACAGCTACATGGACTAAGGATGGAGCCTGGGTCTAAAGCAGCCACCAGTTGGGGACATAGGGAGATGGCCATCCCTGCAGGCCAGCAGAGAGGAGGTAGGTCCCCTGAGAAAGGAGCACCTGAAGAGAGCAAATTTGGACAGCATCTCCAGTTCCTTACAATGGCTACTGTGTGACTCTCTTGGAAGCTCTGGGACCCAGCACAACTGTGGCAACTCTAGATGCCACTCCAGGGTGTGCCATGATTCCTGCCACAAACCTCCACTGTCAAAGGACCCCAGGGTCTGTTTCATCACTGGGTGTGGCAATACAGCAGACCAGGTCCCCAACCCCTTCCTGAGGCTTAGCTCAGGGCTGAGGAGCAACTACACAGCAAAGAAGGGGCCCTCTCTTAGCCTTTTCAGAATGGAGAAAACAGAGAAATTTGTAGCATAAGATTGTACGTACCAATGGCAGTCACTACTGGCAGAGTGAAAGATCTGATTTTCTTACAGGTGCTGGAGTATGAACCAGTGAGGACATGGGAAGTCAGAGAAAACAAAAGGATTGATCCTTGTCCAGGTTAGCTAAGAAAGAGGATGTTGGCCTCTGGGTAGGGGAAAGAGATGAATGGTCTCACCATCTTACTTTACTGAGCACCTACTATGTGAGAGGTGCTGTCTTAAGCCCTTTTCTTGACCTATTTCATTTAAGCCTCACCCTCCAATGCAGTACCAGTATTATCTCCACTTTCTTTTAACATGAGAAAACCAAGTTTTACTGGAGTTAAGTATCTTGCTTAAGTTCTTAAAGCTCAAGAAGGGGCACCAGGATTTGAACCTGCCTCTCACTCCAGAGGTCTTGTTCTTAGTACTATGCTCATCTGTCATCAGACTTGGAGGAACACTCAATGGCAGAGAAGCAGAGTAAATGGTAGAGCTGTGAGTTTTTATTAGTCAAGGGCAGAGCAGGTGTGGTGGCCCTGGAAATGTAGAACCACAGGCCCTGGACTGTAACTTAGCAACCCAAGGCTTCTTGCTGTAATGCCTCCTCACCCAGCCAGGCAGAAAGTACCCGGCTGTGACAGGTGGCTTAGGGAGCGGTGAACATTCTCTCACCCTAAGGAGAGTCTAGGCAACATATTAGTGTGATAATTATCCCACGTGCCCTAGTACTGTGCTGAGAGGGTTAAGCCATCAATTTAGAATTACAAAACCACTGCCCTTTAGAGCTACAAGAACCCTTAGAAATGATTTCCTCCAACTCTTTATTCATAAAAGAGATCTTGAGAGGCAGTGTGAGCTCTCACAGGCAGCCAGGATTAAAATGGCAGCATATTGGCTCTCAGTCCAGGGCTCCTTCTCCTCACATCCACAGCTCAAGGGCTGCTCTCCTTCGCAAAGCAGAGATCAGGCTCAGATAATTGTGCAGCCCCAGAATATTTCCCAGGAGCTAAACGACGGCATTTCTTCTCACACACAAGCTTCCCAGGTCCCAACCAGCCTGCACCCTCACCCGGCCCTGCCATCCAGTGATGAGACCCACAGGCCTTGCCTGGGCTGCCTCTTCCTAACACCTCCTCCCCTGAACTCACTCAGGGACTGTCCCCTGCAGCTTCACCACGCATCCAACACCAGCCACAGAGAGGAAACACACAGCCAGGCTGCAGGGTCCCGCCTCCCACCCACTTGGTGTGAGAAGACTCCCTGCTGCAAGACTGGAGGCTGCCCCAGGTCATAACTGGGCTTCAAGAATGCAACAACAGCAAGGATGATGGGCGGCAGAGAAGGAGAATTACATGGCACCAGTTCTGGAGCTGGAGATGTCAGGATATGAGTTCCCATCCCTGTCACTTAGCCGCTATGTGACCCTAGGCCAATTCTTAACCTCTCCAAGCCTTCATTTCCTGATTTGAAAAACAAAATTATGCCTACTTCACAGGGTGGTTTTGTGAATTCAAAGAGAGAGCAAAGGCAAAGCACCATGCCTGACAATTATTTTTCTAATATTATTATTAATCATAATGGTAAAATAATTCCTGTTCACTGGCTTTCACTCTAAGCCAGGCACAGTGCTAACTGCTTTACATTATTATCTCACTTATTCTCCACTACAAACCTCAAGTAAATGCTATTAATTCAATTTCACATTTAAGGAAGTATGCTTAGAGGCATTAAGTGAATTGCCCAACATCACACAGCGATTAAGTGGAGGGATTACGATTCAAAACCAAGCTGACTCCAAAGCCCATGATGACATTTGTAGGTTCCACCTTTCACATCCATTATTTCATCCAATTTAAGAAACCCTGGGAATCACGTGATTAGCAGGTCCTGGAGGAAAGTATTCCACTGACAACCAAGCTGAGATTGACAAGGACCATTGGGGAATGGGGGATTTGGTAATCTAATTTTCTAGTTAGTGCAATGTTTACTAGAAGGCTTTGTTTATTGCTAAGTATTTTCTAATGCAAGGGTTAGAGCAAGAACTTGCCAACTAGCATACTTACATGGCCACGGAGGGTCCAGCCACCAGCACCATGTCTTCCTTTCTGCTGAAGATCTCCGCTCTCCTCTTCTCCTTCTCGCAGGGGCCCAAGGCTCAGGAAGGAACGTGCTGACCATCCCTGGGGATGAGGGGACCTATGCTCTTTCCTAGCTCTGTAGGGACTGAGATTCCTCATGACTAATATGAAAGGATGAGCTGGAAGATCTGTAAGATTCACGAGAGCCAGAGAGGGCAGCTAGTGCCAGTAAAGATGAACCTGGACTCCAAGCACGTCAAACAGTTTCTATCGTTAGTCATCACGGCTGCTGATATTTGCTGCGCACTCACTGTTTAGACATACTGGGCTGCGGACTTGCCTGGCATTATTTCATCCTCACTGCAATCCCGTGATAAAGGCATTGTACTTTCATCTCCACTTCACAGAGAAAGAAACAGAGGCTCAGAGACGATAAATGACTTGCTCAAGCGCACACCGCTAGTGGTGGAGAACCAGGATTTGAAGGCCGGGCACATATTATAGTAAACATTTGGTGAATGAAACCTCCTCTGTCTATGCTCTTAGCTACTAAGTCCTACCAAGCTCGCCCCATAACCCTGAAGTCATCCCTTTCCACGTGGAGCCTTGTTTCTCCCAAGATCAGGCTCTAAGTGTTGGCTGGCATAAAGTAGGCGGACACTGGTCGCTCTGCACCTGATGCAAGACTCCAGCCTGAGAGTCACATACTTTAGCAGAGTTCCCATCAGTGAGCGGGAGACGGGTTCCCACACACACACGGAGTCAGGAGTTCACTGGGTTCCTACTTCAGAGGCTACCCCGGCACTGCCAGGCAGGCCGTGGCAAGCTCTTACACCGGACACACATGGTAGGTGCCCCACTCGCCCCCAAGGCGCCCAGGGATCAGCTGCAGGCCTGCCCGGGTTGGCAGTTCGGGAGGCCCAGGCCGGCTCCGCGCACCTCGCTTGGCTCCCCACCGCCCGCGCCAAATGCGCACCACCCATCACCTCCCAAAGCAAAAGGGCCTGAGGACCCAACGCCAGTGCCTGCCACGAGCTGAGGGCTCCAACTGGCAAGCCCCAGGGCGCTGCCCCGGTCCTCGGCCCCCGACCCTGAGGGTCCACCCCCGCCCCGCCCACCTCCCGCGCCTCCCTCAGCTCGCTTCACACGACATCCCTCCGTTCTGCAAACTCTCCTATCTCCGGAAGGCGTCCTAGAACCTCCCCGTCACTCTGGGGCCTGGTACCGCGTCGTCTCCTCCAGGGGGTCGAGGGTTCGGCCCCTCCACTCCAAGTCCCAGGCGGGTGTCAGAGTCCGCGCCAGCCCCGAGTCTTACCTGAAGCCTGGGCTCCGCGGGACTGAAGCCACCTCCGCCGACACATCCAGGAGGCCCCACCGCGGCGCCACTTTCCCACACCGCCGCCGCCCCCAGTGCCAGCTCCTGGCCCAGGAGGCCCAGGCAGCCAGCGCAGGTTTGGCCGCGCCGCCGGGTTCGCACCCTCCGCCACCTCCAGGCTCGCAGGTGTCCCCCGTGCGCCTGCCCGCCTGGCGAGCCCTGCGCGGAGCCTGTGCGCGTGCGCAAAATCGCCAGTTCAGTCGCTCCGGCCCCGGCCAGAACCACCCCCTTGGCTCGCGGAATCCTGGGACGTGTAGTTTGCGTCCGAGGACAGCCCGAGCCGCCACCAGCCTGCGGAATGTTGAGAGTGACAATTTGCTCCCAGAGAGGCTGAGTTTTATTTAGTATTAGGATTACACAGTTATGGGAGTTCTGATAATAAATTTAAATGCAAGCTTAACGAACAACCAAATGTCATTTGTAAAGTCAAGGTAATAGGTTTACATGCTTTTAAAAATTGTAATGCTATGCTACAGAGAACTTAAATACAAAAGCACCAGTCCTCTGCGGCACCATTTCATTAACCAGCTGTCACCACTGTCCAGTCCTGGCTGTCCAGTCCTCAAGGGCAGCTACTTATGGCTGTGGCATCTGGCATTCCCGCGGATTCTAAGAATATACATATGCCCCTATTTCTCAATTTATGAATTTTAGATCTATTGACTTCTTTCTTAGATCTCTTGACTTTTTTTGAATTTAAGTCATCTAGAGATGCACCTATCACCACCAACTCCACCTCCATAGAGTTATAAGATTTCTGCCTATCAAATTGGGAAAGCCATACCTTTAGTTTATAATGATTTTAAATTATCCCAAATGTTTAGGTATTAAGTTGGTAAATTTATGCAGGGCAATTTGTCAATTCAGCCAAAAGCCTTTAAAAACATGTAGTCAAAAGCCTCTAACCAAGAATTTCTAATAATTGTGGATGACTGCAAAGGCTGAATAGGGTTGTTTAGATGATAATAAACTGAATGGCTGAAGTGGTGATACTACTTTCACAGTGAGTAAAATCGAGAGCAAGGAAAATTGCCAGGAATAAAAAAGGGATAATTATATAATGATAAAAGGGTCAATTCACCAAGAAGACATAATTCTAAATGTGGATGCACCTAACAACATAGCCTCAACATAAATAAATCAAATGATAGAACTATAATTAGAAATAGACAACTCTGCAATTGTAATTGGAGACTTCAACATCCCTCTCTCAACAACTGATAGAACACTAGACAGAAAGTCAGCAAGGATATAGAAAAGCTCAACACTAAAACCAACCTGATCTAATTGACATTTACATAATACTTCACCCACCAACAGAATACACATTCTTTTCAAGGAACCAAGGTATATATATTAAGATAAACTGTATCCTGGGTCATAAATTTTAAAAAATACAGAAGGCATTAATATATATTTTACCAAAGTAGATATACAGATGGCAAATATGGACAAATGTTCAACATCACTAGCCATTAAGGAAATGCAAATTAAGACTATGCTGAGGTATCACCATACATCTATTAAAACAACTTAAAAAGACATAACGTGGTGGCTCATGCCTGTAATCCCAGCACTTTGGGAGGCCGTAGCGGGCGGATCACGAGGTCAGGAGTTCGAGACCAGCCTGGCCAACATAGTGAAACCTCGTCTCTACTGAAAATGCAAAAAATAGCTGGACATGGTTGCACGTGTCTATAAACCCAGCTATTCAGGAGGCTGAGGCAGAGGAGAATCACTTAAACCCAGGAGGTGGAGGTTGCAGTGAGCCGAGATCACGCTATTGCACTCCAGCCTGGGCGACAGAGCAAGATTCCATCTCAAAAACAAACAAACAACAACAACAACAAAAGACAGCTTAAAAAATAAAATACCAAATGCTGTGAGTATGCAAAGAACTGGATCTCTCATATATTACTGACTGGTGGGAATAGCTTGGTAGTTTCTTTTAAAAAACTAAACATATACCTCCCATATGACTCATCAGTCACACTCTTGGGCATTTATCACAGAGAAATGGAAACTTATGTTAACACACAAACTTGTACACAATTGTTCCTACTTTCTTTATTTGTAATTGTCAAAAACTGTCAAGAAACAAAATGCCCCTCAATAGGTGAATGGTTAAATAAACTGTTATTACATCTATATAAAGAATATCATTCAACAATAAAAAGGAATAATTGACACATGCCACAACTTGGGCATTATGCTGGGTGAAAAAAAGTCAGTCTCAAAAGGTTACATACTGTATGGTTCCCATTTGTATAACATTCTTGAAATGTCAAAACTATAGAGATGGAGAAAATATTAGTGGTTGTCAGAGGTTGAAGACAGGGTGTAGGTGTGAATATATAAGGGTAGCAGGAGGGAAATCTTTGTACTGATGAAATAGTTATTTGTCTTGATTGTGGTAGTGGTTTCACAAATCTACACATGTGATAAAATGACTAAAACTACACACAAACTTTCTACCAGGGTTAAATTCCTGATTTTTATATTGTATTATAATTATGTACAACGTAACCATTGGGGGAAACTGGATGAAGAGATTCCTCTCTGTGCTATCTTATTATAGATTTTCACAAATCTATAATTATTTCAAGATAAAAAGTAGGAAAAAAGAAACCAAACAAATTTGGAAATTGCTTAATTTCTCAGTCATACAGGATGAAGTAAAATCACAGATCATCTCAGAAATCATTAAAAGGATGCTGCAAAATAATATTTACTTAATGCAGTGGAAGACATTTCACATTATATCATATTTAATGAAAAAAGTATCAAACATTCCATATGATCCCATTTTTAAAAAGAACATATTTGTGCACAGGAAGAGCACAGAGCACAGAAGGATATCAACAAAATTTCAATGAGCCATGACCCAGCGTGGTAAGATTATGGGTATTTTTATTGTCATCTTGCTAGTTACCTGTATGAATTTATTTCTGAAATGAACATATATTGTTTTGTTATCTTAAATGTAAGTTGTTTTAAAAACTTCAACGTTTTAAAAAGCTCCTATGTTGAGTTTATGAGTCTCTACAAGATAGCCAGTCATAGTCACTGATGGAAAGAGGCACCTAACAGCCCAAGACACCAGCCCCTTGCTGGAGGTGGACAGGGATTGGGTTCTGGCCAAAGCCGAATCTCCTGGATAGGATCTAACAGGATGGCCTGCAGGTCACCTAGGACCCAGTTTGCACACACTGATCATCTTTGAGTCCATCATTTTTTGAAAACTATTCTGGCTGTGGAGCATTGCTGGTAGGAAGCTTTAGTAGACTGGAAAAAACTAGTACATTTCTTTTTATTAAATATCCAAGTTGAGTTAGGTAGCTGGCTTTTTGAGGTCTTTCTCAGCATTTTAAATCCATATTCATGTGCACCAAGCTGAGTTGGCATTCCTCAAGGCCAAGCCCTCTCTCTTTCTCTAGGGTCACGTTCCCTTCCTGTTTCTCTGTGTGGGTGCCTTCCAAGCCCACATCTCTAGCCCTGAGTTCCAGCTCTGCATTCCCAATCCAAGTTGCTTGGGGCATACACACCTCCACCTGCCTGGCCTGCCAGCATCTTAAAATCTGCATGATGAACATGGTGGTGATGGTAAAGACTGGGATGGTTTTTCAATATGTCTACAAATTATTTGACTGTTTTTCCTTTGAAAGGGGGAGTCTAGTTCCCTTTCCCTCAAATATAGTCATAACTTAGTGATGCACTTCTAATGAACAGAAAATGTCAGAAGTGATGCTGTGTGACTTCTGAAACTGGGTCATAAAAGTGGTACAGCTTCTCTCTCTCTCTCTCCCCCGCCCCTCTCTCTTTTGCTGTCTCTCTGGTTTCCCTGGGAACAGATTCACCATGTTGTGAGGAAGCTCAGGTTACATGGAAAGGACGTGCGTGAGTGTATTAATGTACTAGAACTGCCATACCAAAATTTCACACACTGGGAAGCTTAAAAAACAGAGATTTACTTCTCACAATTCTGGAGCTTGGAAGTCCAGGATTGAGGTGTCAGCAGGGTTGGTTTCTTCTGAAGCCTCTCTCCATGGATTGAGGATGGCTGCCTTCTTACTGGGCCCCACATGCCTTTTCCCTGTGGATGCCCAACCTTGTGTCTCTTGTGTGTCCCAGTCTCCTCTTCTTATGAGGATACCAGTCAGATGGGATTATGGCCTAACCCTAAAATGAGCCTATTCACCTCATGTTAACTCAATTACCTCTCAAAGGCCATATCTCCAAGTACAGTCACGTTCTGAGGTATTGAAGGTTTGGGCTTCCACATATGAATTCGAGAGCAGGGAGATACCATTCAGTCCATAACAATGGGTATACCAGCCAGCAGCCCCAGCTAGGCTTTCAACTGACGACCAATATAAATTGCCAGACGTATGAGCGAATGAGCCCTCAGATGACTCCAGCCCTGATATGGTTTGGCTATGTGTCTCCACCTAAATCTCATGGTGAATTGCAGTCCCCAGTGTTGTGGGAAGGACCAGGTGGGAGGTAATTGGATCATGGGGGTAGGTTTCCCCCTTGCTGTTCTCATGATAGTGAGTGAGATCCTGCGAGACCTGATGGTTTAAAAGTGTGTGGCACTTCCTGCTTTGCAAGCTCTCTCTCCTGTCCCCATGTGAATATATGCTTGCTCCCCCTTCACTGTCCATTACGATTGTAAGTTTCCTGAGGCCTCCCCAGCCATGCTTCCTGTATGGCCTGCAGAACTGTGAGTCAATTGGGCCTCTTTTCTTCATACATTACCCAGTCGCAAGTAGTTCTTTATAGTGGTGCAAGAACAGACTAATACAAGCCCATAGCTTTCAACCCATCTTAGCTGATACCCTGAGCATCACAGCAAAGTTAATCTGTCCCTGTTGTGCTTTATCTAAATTTTTGACCCACAGAAACCACAATAAATAATCAATGATTTTTGTTATTTTTGAGCCACTAGGTTTTCAAATCTGATTATGTAGCATTAGATAATGAATATTATCATCCCGTATTAGTTATCTATTGCTGCATAACAAATAACCCCAAAACTTAGTGGCATAAAACAACAATGATCATTTGTTATGTCTCACCATTTGTTTAGGTCCAAAATCTGCAAGTGACCTGGCTGATTGGTTCTTATAAAGTTGCAGTCAGATGTCAGCTGAGGCTACAGTCAACTGAAGGATTGACTGAGTGAGCCTGGAGGATCTGCATCCTAGATGGCTAGCTCAAAGGGATGGCAAGTTTGCACCTCTCCATGCAGGCCCTTCTATGCAGCTGCTTGAATGTCCTCAAGACAAGATGGTTTGTTTCCTCCAGAGCAATTGATTCAAGACGCCAAGGCAGAAACTGCTATTCCTTTTTGTGATCTCACTTGAGAAGGCTCAGAGCCTCATAAATTATCAATTCTGCAGTCTTCTGTTGATCACATCAGTCAGCACTGATTCATTTTGGGAAGGGACCATGCCAAGGCGCTGAATACCAAGAGACAAGGATCATAATAGACCTTCTTGGAGGCTACCTACCACAATGATAATAAGAGATACCATCTGTTCAGTGCCTAGCATGTGTTTGGCTTTATGTAGAAATTATGTCATTTAATCCTCACTACAACTTTATGCAGTAGATTACTTTTGTCCCTAGTTTACAGATGAAAAAACTGAGGCTAAGTCATTCAATGTCTTGCCTTAGGCCATGTAGCTAGCAAATGGGGGCACAGAGATGAAACCCAGCTTGGTGTGATGCCACACTAACATCTCTGACCTGCCATCTCTCCCTCCATTCTCCCCAATGCCACGCTGCACCCCTTCTGCTCCCTCTCCCTCCCCACTGCCAAGTTGTGTAAATTCCTGCAATATCTATCTTTCCCCCTCATCCTCCTCCAGTCTTGCTTCTACTCTTCTGTTATAGGGTGGCCCTATATGTATTAGCCATTTCAAAAAGTATATAAGATTTTTTAAAAAGTACTTGTCTGTTAAATGCATGAAGAAATTCTAGCAACTTGTTATAACTCTACTCAATTTAAAACCCGTGTATCTATTTGGGTCTTTAAAAGTGATCTTCAGACTCAAAGCAAGTGGGGAAATGGGAAGCCAGATAATCCAATGGAAGCTGTGTCCACATCAGAAAAATGAGGCCAGAGTAAGGCCTGGGGGAGCTGCTGTGAGAGAAGAGGCAAAGCATGAGGGTCCTTCCTCCAGCCAAGCATCCAGGCCTTCTTTCTCCAGATATGGTGCTGAAATGAAGTTTTGAAGGAATTTTAAAAGAATGCATTTGAAAATGTAATAATCATTTTTGATAACATAATTTTTGTAAATCTTCCCTGTTGTATATTTTAAATTCAAGGTTATATTTGGCCAGCTCACTGATGGCATGATAGGCCGTTTTGCTAGCATCTGAGTTTATCAAGTCTGTTGGCCATGGGGACCCTCCACTTTCCCTCCCGCATATTCACCATCCTGCAAGAGCAGGAGGTGAAATCAGGGCATCGATAAGGCCCCTGCTATGCACTGATTTTTATAGATAATTACATGCTACCTGGGAGGAGGATAATTATAAAAGACATTCATTTCCTGAAATTAAAGGTTAACTCATTGCAGTGCCTTTAATAAACGTTAAGTTGTGGTCATGTGCAATTTGCATAATTCCGAATCATTCCCTTCTTTTACCTCCTCATCCTCAACATTGCCCTTCTCCTTTGCTCCTGCAGATGACTGTTATTTGAATTTTCCAGCCCATGCAGGCTTACGGAAGGAGATTTTTTTTCTGAATGAGTGAGGGAAGGAAGATAAATCCTCTAGTGGTAAATACTCCGGGTTTCATTGAAAAAAAGTCCATTTGATACATATCCTGGTAAATACATACTGAGAACCCCATGAACTGGCCTCCACACACCCTACAGGACGATCGTGGGTCACTTGCTTGGATGTGTTTAGTGGCTCATTTATGCAAATAGATACAGTTACCCCCTGAATATAGCTGCTTCTGAAATCTACAACTCAGTAATTTACTTCAGTCTTTCTTGCCCCACATCTTAGATTTCTTGGAGGATAATTCCACCGGAAATGTAATGGTCAAAATAGTGTACATATTGGGAGGCCAAGGCAGGCAGATCACTTGAGGTCAGGAGTTTGAGACCAGCCTAGCCAAGTGAGCCAGGCCTGTCCTCACTTGAGGTCAGAAGTTAGAGACTAGAGGTGGTGAAACCCTGTCTCTACTGAAAATAAAAAAAATTATCCGGGTGTGGTGCCAGATCCCTGTAATCCCAGCTACTCAAGAGGCTGAGGCAATAAGAATTGCTTAAAAATGGGAGGCGGAGGTTGCAGTGAGCTGAGATCATGCCACTGTACTCAGCCTGGACGAGAGTGAGACTCCATCTCTCTCTCCCTCTCTCTCTTTCTCCATATATAGATGTGTGTGTGTGTATATATGTATATATATGTGTATATACACACACACACACACACACACACACACACGGTAGACATACACTATTGGCTATTAGTGAGAAACTCAGTGTGAATCAGTTAGGGACTACATTGAGCTGTTAGCAGTAGAGGCCTGACTGAGATAGCTTAGAACAATTAGGACTTTGTTTGCCTACTTAATGAGAAACAGCTCAGAACTGTTTGAAGCCTCTACAAGGACTTTCAGGGACCCAGGCTCATTTGGCCTTTCTTATCCCTGTACTTAGCACACAGCTTCCATCCTTGAGGTTGTAACAAGGTTGCTATGGTTCCTGCCATCAACACAGAGATCCACACAGAAAGTGGAGGAAGGTCCAGAAGCAAAGGGGCCTTCTTAAAAGTGTTACTCAAAACGTCTGCTTACGTCTCATTGGCCACCCCATTTACAAGAGAGGCCCAGATATGTAGCTTTTTGATTGCCAAGGGAGAATGGATATTGGGTACATTACTAGCACTCTCTGCCATGAGGTACAGCCTTTTTGGAGGACAATCGGAAGTTTAAAAATTTCAGTGCATTTGCTCTTGACTCGGAAATTCCTCCGCTGGGAATTTATCCTGGAGATGTGTTCTAACATATGGGCGTGCACTTACACACTACAAGCTGTTACTTGCAGCAGGAAAGGGCTCATGGAAATGCATTTGTACTAAGTGTAAAGCCCCAGTGAATGTCAGGCTTGGATCCACTGGATTATCAACTCCTTTTCCCAAGAGGGAGGTGGGAAGAGACAGGGAGCAGAAGTGTCGGTGGAGGCTCCCTTCTCTGAACCAAAGCACAAAAGTAGGGAGACGACACAAACACTTCTCCTGTAGCTGCAGTGCCCCCAAAGTAAACATTCAATAGGAAGTCAGAGGACAGGCAGACCATCTCCAAGATTGAAGAGGGCTGCTCAATGGTCTGTAAATAACTGTTCTCCTTTTGTCCTTTTCCAGGTAGAGGAAGCAGGTAAGGCAAAGCTCAGTGTGCGGCTGTTAACACTCAAGACTCTTGGAGACAATGGAGTCTACCCTTCATCTTCTGGGGAAGAAACTGAGACCTAGAGAGGTGTAGGGGCAGTGGTGACAGGAATTTTCTAGGTCAACTTATTGGAGATTGTCTGTCTTAAACTAGATTCTCAGACACTCTAAGGTCAACACTGTTACCCCGTTGACAGCAGTCATTTTCTTCCATACTCAGAGGAGTGCCAGTAGCACTAAGTTGGCAATTCATGCGTGGGGGCTGCCCAGTCTTCTCACTGGGTCTGTGTGCTATGGGCCCCCTGCCTGGCTGGCTATAAGGACACAGCACTAATATAGTAGCTCAAAGCAAATGGCTCTCGAGGTCCCTGGTGCCTCCATTTACCAACTGCTCCTGCTAAATGAAATCCTGAAAGGGCCCCTGGAAGGGCATTGTTGGAAATTCGTATGGGAACAGCCCCATCTATGGGGAGAAGAAAGCCCTGGGTTAACATCCAACCATGGCTTTGTACTTTCTTCAAATTCATGAGGCATTTGGAAAAGAAGGACTCGAAGTTCTGATATGATCAAGATGGGGAGAAATGACCATTTTTACTGCCCTGACTGTTCAAACAGCCACAGTGGAGTGGAGATTTTCATTTGAGGGTCATCCCAGTGAAGCATTGTGAATTCACCCCATGCTGTACGTTCATGGCAGGAACACGTGTGCAAGTACAGCTGGTGCCTCCTCCATCCTCCCCTCTTCCCATGAAAACATCACAGGCCTCAGCAGGTAGGATGAGAGCATCATCCCTGGGACATCTTTCCTCTGTACCTCACTCCCAAGCAGCACCTATCCTGGCTTCTCTCTCTCCAACCCCAGACCCTGGATCTGGGGCTCTTTTCAACTAAGGGAAATTTCATGTATGGTGAGCCCTTTGGCATATGTTATTGTAAGAAATTTAGCAACTTGAAAGAAGAAGCAGAGCCAAGTGAAATCCCAACATGACAGCTCCGTCAGTCTGGAATCTGGGGTCTTTCCCTCGCAGTCTTGAGACAGCACCATGGAGTTGTTCTGGGTCCACCCCAGCAATGAAAAAGAGCTCGGTGGCCTCTCTGCTCCCCTGGCCTCATCCAGTCAGGCCGCTGACATTGTCCAAACATTGTATCTGTGCCAGGCACTGTGCCGAACATTGGGAATAAAATGAGGTGAGGCTGGGCAGACATGGCCAGCAAGCAAGAGGTGTGTCCCTTGCAGAGCCACGATCTGGAAAGTTCCACTGAGAAAGGGAGGAAATGCATTCAGATAGATTCCAACAGAGCCCAGGAGTGATGCTCTGAACAGACTATATGGTGAAGGAGAAGGGAAGACTGGGTGTAGAGAAGGCAGTAAAGGCAGAACAGTGGATGTTTCTTGTTTTAGCTCAGCTAGCATCTGTTCTCCTCGTGGGGACGCTCCCTGGAGTTATCATGAAAAGCCATTCCTTCTCTATCTCTGTCCCTGTGGTTTGAGTAGGCTGCTCTCGTCCCAGTGCCAGGGGTGGGACATAACCCAGTCTTGGCCATTACAGCAGTTCTACCCCTGATCACAGGATTTGGTTAAGAAGTGGACAATGAGAGTCAGTTCTAGGACTTGAGTTGTATCTCCTGAGGAAGAGAAGCCCCTTTCTTTGGGAGTCATTAAGAATGTGAGCCTGGAATATGCCAAGAGGCACCTAAGGTGAGACTCTACTGGAGAATAAAAGAAATGGAGTAAAGAGATGGAGGGGAAAAGGAAACAGAGTAAGAGAATGAGAGACGCTCTGTGCCCCTGGATCCAACCAGACCTGAAGCTAAAATCCCTGAGATTTTCAGAAACATGAGCCAATCAATTCCCTTCTCTTCTTTTTTTTTTTTTTCCTTTTTGCTTGATCCAATTGAGTAAGGTTTCCATCAGTGTTAGGCATGCAGCAAAGTGATAAAGATAGGGCATTGAAAAAGGACAGAAAGGCACTTTCTCTCTTTCCCCTCTTTCAAGTTCTTGAGGGATAAAATGTTGCCTTTGAAGGACTCTAGGGAGCAAAGAACACAGTCAAGGGTATGACCAGGGCCACAACAATGCTAGTGATCTCTGAGAGAACCAGGAGGGAGCTCACAGCTGAGACCCAAGAGAAGGTGAGATCATCAGAAAGCCACATAGAGCAAAGGCCAGGGGAAGGCAGCTCATAGAGAACCCTCAACTCTGCAATGTCCATGTGGACAGTAAGAGATCCCCAGACCATGACTGGGTAGCACAGGGACTTGTCCCCTTTGCATATTCTACTTGCTGGCTTGGTATTTATCATATGCTTTTTCCTGGTACTTTAATTTGGCTTTATGGCTAAACCAGCAGCTTACTATGAGTGGGAGCTCAGGCTTTGAAATCAGGCAGATCTAACTGTGAACACCTGAGTCACTATATGACCCTTTTAAGCCTCAAATTTTTCATTCAGAAAATGGAAACAATGATGCTGTGTAGGCATGATGCACAGATGTCAGCTGGGGGCTTCTTGCTTCTTGAGAATCAGGGAAAGGCACTTGGATCCTCCCGGCTTCTTGGCCTGGTTGGTTGCAAGGCCACCCCATGGCTTCAGTGAACTTCCATCATGGTTGCTATTATGAATCAGTCCAAAGAAATTTTACTGTTTTGCTAGGTCCTGCAACAAACCCTCACTTACATAAAGTATTTGTGAGAGTCAAAGAGTAATAGACTTTACCAAAGAACTGACAAAGTTGAGGTTGTGTCATGTCCCATGCACCACATAACAAACAACATCCAAGTTAGTTGCTCTTCGTCTGCAACCACAATGGAGGCTTCTGTTGCCACTTCCTGTACTCTGTGCCATGTGTGTGCTGTCTGCTTTCCTCTCCTCTCCTCCTGCCCTTGGTTTTTTCAACACAGTTGCTTCTCTTTGCCTTATGCAAGGCAGTCACTGCTGCTCTCTGAAGCCTCAGTACCAGCTGGACCCAGGCCCTTGAGGATTTATCTTCTGCCTTGTGTGTCAGAAGTGATCTTAGTTGCAGACAACAAAATCCACACTGGCTGGCTTAAGCAGAAAATGGTTTATTAAGGTATGTTAGGTGACCCACAGATTCACTGGGATGAAAAAGAAACAGACTCTAGATGGGCTTCTAGGAACAAGTCCTACAACCACGATGTCCGAGAACTAAACTGCCAAGGGAACAGCTGCCGTCTTGGCCCCAGGATCATGCTGTCCCTCCTATGAGCAGGAAGTGACCTGTCCCTGCCAGCCATAGAGAAGCCAAACTCATCTCTGCCATTTCCCCATGTAGGATACTACCTTGTGGAATTCCTTTCCTTCTTCCAAGTTATGTCTGCTTGCATCTTCTTGGTGGAGCCTGGGTCTAAGGTGAACCCCAACCTGCATGAAGTCTGGAGATGGAGATTGTAGTTCTCTATCTCCAGCATGGAGGGCACGGCGGAAGGGCATTGGAGAGAGCACTCAGTGAACCAGTTTGTGCGATCTCCTTATACTCATCAAATACTTCGTGCTTTCAAAAGACAGGTTTTTTCATAACAGAAATTCTATTGCCACATTTTAAGACTTTTTTCTCTATCTTAGTATATGGCAGTGTAAAATTAAATAGAATAAGCCCGGGAAGCTATTGAGACAATGTCTATCACATAGTGATGGTTCAGTACATATTAACTATTAACTAGTAAGGCAGTAGGGAGGTACCTTGTCATTTGGCCCTTCAAGGTTGGACAGGATTTCCAACCCAAGATGCTTAAGGAGAGCAGAGAGAGAAGGAGAACAGAGAGAGAGAGAGAGAGAGAGAGAGAGAGAGAGAGAGAGACTCATTTAAAAAGTATTGACCTTTAATTTTCTCCCTATGGTCCATTTCAATTCTCCCTGAATATCTTTTCATTCTGCTAGAATGACCAGCTTCACTTAGCATTGACTCCACCTGTTGAAACACTGAACAAGTCAGCTCTTCACAAGACTCCAGAGTCATCTGTAGTCCCTGACTTAGTTTCCACTGTGTATCTCCATCAGCCTGCACAAATTTTTGGTTTATTGTCAAGAGGTGCAGTACTGAAGGATACATTATATCCAGGTAAAAACTCTGAAAATAACGAGATAGATAAGGTCTCTGCCTTGAATAATGCCTCAGAAAGCTTGGAACATAGTAATGAATGTTCAGTTATTGAGTTTCTCACTGAGAGTCTGCCTTATATTTTTTTCAAACAACCTAAACGATCTGCTGTATATCATACACAAATTCTATCCAGAAAACATCTGCAGATGAGCTTGTGGAGGCCCAGCTATGGGTGAGTTGACTTTTACCCAGATGCTATGTAAGCAGTCTTGCCACTGCTGGAACTCTTGCACCAAATTGAGAGGGACACTTGGGTCCCTAGTTCTGCATGGGGAACACCATTCTTCAACAGTTTCCTTCAGTAGGCAATATATCATTTGGAATATTTATCAGTGTTTTGGAGAATCTGCAATGTACATTTGGGCATTTGGACTGAATTACATCCATCAAAGAGAAGGCTGTAAGCTTGCTGGCTTCGCTTCCTTTATTTAAAAAAAAAAAAAGAGAAAAATAAACCAAAAAACCCTCTTCTAGTCTGGTTGAATCTACTGGTTCACAGCCAAGCTGGATGGGGGCAATCATTTGACAGACATTTTAAATGACTGTGGGGTGAAGGAGAAGAAACCTTCTGTTTGTGCTACTCTGATCAGATTTCTGTCACCCCTTTCCTCCTTAGTTCACCGGAGAAATTGCCAGCCCTTGGCCTGACTTTGAGGGTTGGAGACCAGGCTATTTAATTTGCTCTGTCCCATATTTTGTTATTCTGTCAAGTATTTGATCCTGTACTGTGAAAGGGACATTTTGTAAAAGCACAAATAGTAATGGGGCTGATTTGGCAATGTGACCTAAAGAACAAATGATCTCACTGTCACATTAAAATTTGCCAGTTAGGAAAAGGAAGGTTCCTGAAGGCGATGGAAAAGAATTCTTAACACAACCCAAAGACAGCTTGTTAGAGCAGAAAAGTCATTCATTCTGTGGGCAGGGAAGGAGATCCAATACAGCCTGCTCATTTTTCTACACCTCTCCTTTGTAGCTTTGCAAATAGAGCTGCATCCATGCTCCAATTCCAGGCTTGCAAAGTCCAATTAACATCCCAGTTGCTGCATGGAAACTGTCCAAATCACCCCTCTATGGGGATATCTTCTCCCTTCCCATGACTTTCATTCGTTGTGACATTCTCTTCAGTTGGTTTATTTGAGAGGTGGTACCAGGAAGTTAACCAGAGAGTGAGAAGTGAGACAAGGAAGGGAAGGAAGCCAAACACAGGGTGAACTAAAGCCATCACTGCAGAAAGTGGTAGCTCCCTCCAGAGGGAAACTCTGCAGGCTGTGTAGAGTGCTCTTTAGAGCCACCCTAGGGTAGTGGGGAGGCTTTGCCATCCATCTTGGCAGGAGCTGTTTTCAGGAGTCTCAGCACTTCCTTGTGCCCCACAGCTGTGGACTGAACATTCCAGAGAAAGCCCTCAGATGGAGAATCCCAGGTACGTTCCTTAGAAAGCCTTCAATATACAAGGGAGTGAGGAGGGCTGAGGGGATGTGGTAGGAGCAGGAGCCAACAGCATCTCCTGTACTTTGTCTCATTGAGCCATTAATTTATCACTTCATGTGAAGTCCTGTGCCAGATGCTGTAGCTGCATTGAATAACAAGACGGACACTGTCCATGATCTCCTGAAGATCAAAATCTAGCAGGAAAGACCAAAATTAATCAAATAAGCACACAAGTATATAATAAAACCAGTGACAAAGTAAAGTGAAAGAACAGAACCAAGAGCTCTAAAAGAGGATGGCAGGAAAACGTGCTCCTGTTTGAGAAATCATGGAGGGCTACTTTGAAGATGTGAGCTATCTAAATAGAGGTGGGAGCGCTCTGGAAAGCAGTTCATACTGGAAGAATGACATGTGCAAAGGCCCTCAGCACCAGGAACCCTGGTGGTGAAGCCGGAGAACAAGAGGGAAACAGCAAGTGGGAGAATTGGAGCTGAATAAGACTAAAGAGGTGAGCACGGAACAGAGTATGCAGTGCTGTGTAAGTGGTGTTCATGGTTTTGGTCTCTATTCTCAGAGCAGTGAAAGCCATTGACGGGTGTTAAGCTAGGAAGTGATTACACTTTTTTCTTCCAAATTTTTTTATTGTGGTAAAATACTCATAACAAAATTTACCATCTTAGCAATTTGTAAGTGTACAGTTTGGTGGCACTAAACACATTCATAATGTTGTGCAACCATCATCACCATCCATGCCCATAACCCCTTTTAAGTTGTAAAACTGAAACTCTATACCCATTAGACAGTACCTTTCCATTATCCCCTCCCCCAAACTCCCAGAAACCACCCTTGTACTTTGTCTGTATGAGTTTGCCTATTCTAAGTACCTCACATAAGGGGGATCGTACAGTATTTGTCCTTTTGTGATTGGCTTATTTCACTTAGCATAGATTCCTCAAGATTCAATATGGTTAGATTTTGAATTTTAAAAGATAGATGTAAAAAAAAAGAAAAAAGAAAAAAGATAGCTGTCAAGTACAGAATGGATCAGAGTGGGAAATAGTGATTGATGTTAGGCACAGAGTTGCAGATCACCATGTGTGGAGCTCAGACGAAGTGCGCTGAACTGGAGACATGACCTTAAAAGCCTTTGGCACTGATATATTGTAACATTACCTTGTACTCATATTGAATGCTTTGTGTGTACACAAAGCATTTGTCTTCCCATACAGGTTGTAAGCTCTGTGGGTTCAGGGCCTTTAACTTAACCCCCTATCTTTGCCAGACCTCCACACCCTTATATCTAGTTTAGTAGAAGCAGCATAATGAGGTGGATAAAATATAGAATTTGGAATAAGAGAGGCCTGGCTTCAATGCCAGACTCACCACTTACTAATTGTATAACCTTGGGCAAGTTACTTGTTTCTTCATCTGTAACATGAAGGATGTTCTATTCTAATAGTAATAGAAGGATGTTCTATTCTAATAGTAATAGAATCTATTTCATAGGTTATGAGGAGACTTAACATGATAACATAAGCTTTGCACTTAGAAAGGCGCCTAGCATAAAATAAGTAAGTATGTAACAGAGGTTGGCTATAAACTTGAATCTATCTAAGCCTCAGTTTTCTCCTTCGTAAAATGTATACAATGATACCTTCTTATCAGTTAGCTATTGCTGCCCCACAAACTACTCCAAAATTCAGGGGTTTAAAATAACAGTCATTTATGATTATAACTCACATGTCTGTGTGTCAGCAGGGGCTGGCTCTGTTGATTCTGGCTGGGCTTCCTCATGCATCTGTGGGTTGGCTGGAGAAGTTTATCTCGCATGGCTCTGCTCCACATGTCTCTTCCCCTTGTCCTGGTGCCAACAAGCTAGGGGAAGCGTGCCCTTTTAATGGATGTGGCAAAACTGCAAGAACACTGGCCCAATGGTATAAATGCTTTTTCACACCTCTTGTATCATGTCAGTCAGCAATCCCATTGAAAGTCACATTGCTGAACTCTGAATCAATGAGTCTTAGAAGTGAAAAGAACATGTATGTAGAGACAGGTCAGGAATTGGGGCATTGACGTAATGGACTATACCTATAAAACAGAACTTTTTTAGGTAGCATATGTAACATGCCAATCATGTTGTAGGTTTTTAATACCTACATCTGCTTTCCTCTTCAACAAATGTTGGGTAATTGACTCTGATTTTAAGAGTAAAAATAAATTGGTTCCAAGCATTTGAGGCTATCTTTGCTTATTATAAAATTTGGCATACTATATGATATAGCAATCAATTAACAGTTTGGGTTGGATACCCTCACACAGTGCTGCTGGTGATGTAAGTTGATAAGATCTTGCTAGAAAGAAATTTGACAGTATGTATCAAAAGCCTTAAAAATGTGTACTCTTTGACTCAGAAATTTCCATTATGGCAAATCTATCCTAAGGAATGTGGAGATATATAGATAAAGGTTTATGTATAAGGATGCTAATTGAAGTAATATTTAGAGTAGCAAAAAAAGAGGATAATGCTAGATTAGCTTGTTGCAGGAAAAAACCTCCTACTGAAAACTGCTAGAAAGCTCAGACTCAAGTAAATCTGTTTAGGGATTGGAAAGTTACCAAGACAGCCATAACTTGAGGATCCAAGATTCAGGATACACGGGAAATCAAATAAGGTGACCTGACATTCTGTGCTGTTTTCCCCTCAAAAGATTTGTGGATCAGCCTGGGCATGGTGGCTCATGCCTGTAATCCCAGCACTTTGGGAGGCTGAGGTGGGTGGATCACCTGACGTCAGGAATTTGAGAGCAGCCTGGCCAACCCAGGCTGGTCTTGTGGAGATGGCAAAACACCATTTCTACAAAAAATAGCCAGGCGTGGTGGCATGTGCCTGTAGTCCCAGCTACTTGGTGGGCAGAGGCAGAAGAATCGCTTGAACCCAGGAGGCAGAGGTTGCAGTTAGCCAAGACTGTGCCGCTGTGCTCCAGTCTGGGTGATATAGCAAGACTCTGCCTCAAAAAAACAAAAACAAACAAAAGATCTGTGGATTCATGAGTGGTGTAGCCAGAGATGCTAAGCAACAAAAAGAGACTTTTATGTGATACAGAATCACAAAAATCACTAATAGTGTAGGCTTTGAGAAACTGAGCAGATAGTGTCAGCTAAGAGGTTGAAGAGATTAACAGATTTTACAGCCTCAGAGAGATGGGGGATAAAAATTAGTGTTGAAGTCCCACTGAAAAAGAGAGACGCTGGTAAATAACTCAGGCTTTCAGATGGAACCCCTAGAGACCTACATCCTGGGAGTAAAGTTTAGCTAAAAATAAATTATACCTCAAAAAAACTGATACTTACCCTCAATCTGCAATTGGATTAACATAATCTGTCCTAACTCTAACCGCCTGCCATAAACTAAAAGCTCATTTAGGGTTTCTACAATACTTAATATATGATATTTCATGTTCAACTAAAATTCCCAGGATATCAAGAGACAGCAGAAAGAAAAATATCAGACAATAAAAACAGAAACAGAGTTGATCCAGATATTAGAATTACTAAACATAGTCTTTCAAATAATTATTATTAATATGCTTAAGAAAGCAGATGACAAAATGAAAACTTTTGCCAGAGAATTGGAATATATTTTTAAACATATTTAAAGAAAATCCAAGAATTGGAAAATATAGTAAACAAAATTAAGAACACATTAGATAGGTTTAATAGCTGATTAGATGATGTATCTGAAGAGAGAATTAGTAATATGGAAGTTAAGTTAATAGAAAATATCCATATGACATATGAAGAGAAAAAAGAAAAAAATATATAGAAAAGATTTAAGAGACAAATGGGAGATAGTAAAAATAAAATCTAATAAGCATATAATTAGAACTCTGTAAAGGAAAGAGGAAATGGTACAGAAGTAATATTTGAAGAGAAAATGGCAAAATATTTTCCTAAACTGATGAAAGATGTAAAACTTGATTAAAGATATTAAGAAACACAGTAAAATCCAAGTAAGGTAACTATAAAGAAAATCATACTTAGGCAAATCATAGTAAAACTGCTATAAAACAAAACTAAAGAAAAAAATCTTAAAAGGCAGAAAAAAAGAGAGACACATTGCATTTTAAAAAGTCATAGTAAGGATGACAATTGACTTCTTAAAATAAATAATGGAAATAAAAATGCATCTTTAAACATTTAAACATTTTTAAAATAAAAAAACTTTTTAAATGTTGTTAAAATTTTAAGTGATCTAGGCAACAAAATGAGACCTCTTCTCTACAAAAAATGTAAAAAATTGGCCAGGCATGGTGATGCACACCTGTGGTCCTAGCTACTTGGAAGTCTGAGGCAAGAGGATCACTTGAGCCCAGGGGTTTGAGGCTGCAGAGACCTGTGACCACACCACTGCACTCCAGCCTGGGTGACAGAAGGAGACCCTGTCTCTAAAAAAAATAAAAAATAAAAAATAAAATTCAGATTAAATTAAATGTTAATTTAAAAATTTAAATGTTTTTTTAAATGCTGAAAGAAAATAACTACAAATATAGAATTCTATACCAAGCAAAAATAGCCTTCAAAAATAGAGGGATAATAAAGACATTTTCAGACAAACAATAACTGAGATAATTTACCACTATCAGATCTGTAATAAAAGCTATAGTGAAGGTGTTTTTCAGGCAGAAGGATATGATCCCAGATGGAAGTATGGAAACTCACAAAAGAATGAAGAAAAAATGTAGAGGTAAATATGTGAATAAATATAAAGGATTATTGACTGTAGAACACCATTTTAATGATAGTGTCTTGTGGGGTTTAAAGTACATATGGAATTAAAATATATGACAACAATTATACAAAAAAGAGGAGTAAGTTGAGCTGTATGATCTAAGAACCTTACAAAATTGAAGAAGATGATAAGAGTACTAATTTATATTGGGCTCTCAAAAGTCAAGGACACATGTTGAAATCTCCTGGGTAACGACCAAAAAGATAGATAACTGATAAACCTTAACAGGAGAGAAAATGAAATAACGACAAAGACGATTAAATTAGAGACAGGGAAAGAGAAAAAGGGAACACAGCAGAGGTAAAGCAAATAATAATATTGTAGATTTAAACCCTAAGATATCAGCAACCACATTATATATAAATGAACTAAATATTCTATCAAAAGACAAACAAGGTTGGACTAGATCAAGGAAAATAAAATTCAATTATATGCTGCTTACTAGAAAGCACAAGGATTGAAAACACTACAAACACTGCAAGCATTAACCGAATAGAAACTGAAGATAAAGTGAGTTAAAGGGCCAAGGAGTATATTGCTGGGAGAAAGAGGTACATTTTGTCATGACAAAAATATCAATCCAGGAAAATATAATAACTGTATTTTCACAGTAGCCAAAAAAGAAAGAAAGCAAGACTTCAACCCAACTGTCCAACAATAGGAGAGTATCTTACGACACATTTGTATGATAGCATCTCATGAATCCACTTAAACCCATGCTTTTGAAAAACAACTGTATGGAAGAATGCTTCAGATATAATTTTGTATGGAAAAAATAGGACATGACTGGTTCACATCAAGACATTCACATATGTAAGCTTGGGAGGG
Source organism: Piliocolobus tephrosceles (assembly GCF_002776525.5). Classification (NCBI taxonomy): domain Eukaryota; kingdom Metazoa; phylum Chordata; class Mammalia; order Primates; family Cercopithecidae; genus Piliocolobus; species Piliocolobus tephrosceles. The sequence continues at coordinate 93,551,048 of NC_045435.1, read as the reverse complement.
AGCAAAGAAAAAAAATAGAACATATTCCAACATGTTTCAATGGATGAAACATGTTTCTGTGAGTGGTAAGATTATAGGTGATTTTTATTTTACTTTTACTTTTTTATATTCTCCAAAGTGTCTACAATCAACTTATAGTGCATTTTATTTGAATCTTGGAAAATGTTATTTAAAAAGAATTATGGATGCTATAATAATTAAAAGCTGGAAGAGGCCTCATTTTCCTAATCAAAGTTTCTACTACACAAAATTCTGAAAACATGAGGAAATAATCCCTCTGTTTTCCAAAGGGTACATCAGAGACATGCTTGGAGGTATAGAGTGGACTGGACGCAGGCCCCGGGGAGCCCAGCCAGCCTGCTCACATTGCAGATTGCTGGAGCTCTGTTGATAAAATGATGTCTGCGGCACAGTCTTCTTTCTGCAAGGCTTATACTACTCCGGATATGCAAGTTTGGACATAAAAGGAGTTTTGACAAAGCTTTTGTGCTTGACTTATTGAAGAAGTAATAATATGTTTCTAATGGGCAAAAGCAAAAGCCACAGAAGCTAAAACAACATAATTTAAAATTACCCTTAATTTAACCATCCAGAGAGCACTGCAGTTAGCCTTTTGGTATACCACCTCCTAAAAGGTTTTCTTTGTGTAAGTACATCAACATGCCAAGAGAAGTCATACTGTATGCCTTGTTTTGTAACCTGCCTTTTTCATTTACCCCTAGATCACAAGTGTCTTGCAAAAGGAGTCTTTAAAAAGTGACAGCAGTTCTCATGGGAATCACAAATAGATTGGAATGAGGGAACTGACTCATCTGCCTTGGCCCAAACCACTTTCCTTTAAGTGCCTTAGAGATGAACGCAGATGTTGTAAAATTATCATTTTCTATTTTTAATAAGCCCTTAATTTTCTTTGTTGCTATGGTGCATGTTTTTATTTTGTTTGAGATTATTATATTTTATTCCATTGAGGAGAATCTACTTATACCAGTAACATGAGCCAATTGCTCACTCTTTCAGGTCATAGAGGAATTATTTATTTTACAAAGGTTAAAGGGACTTCAGCAATGATTTAGATGAACCTCTTATTTTATGGGCCAGAAAATTGAGGTCCAAGATAGATGATGGAACTGGACTCGGATGGTAAAGCTGACAAATGACACATTTTAAGATCCCAGAAATGCTTTGCACGTTTTCCAAATGCCTCTGCCTTGTGAGAGTATCATAACCAGAAGATTTGGAAGTGTTTTAACATTGTGACAAGACAGGTACTTCTGGTGTGAACATCCAATTAAAGTCCCCGCCCCCGACTTGTTCTTCCATACAGCCTCCCTCCTTTCCCACCCCTAGATTTCATCACAACACCCCACCTAAATTCACTCCTGGGCATCTGTGGAAAGCACCCCGCTTTTACACGTGAACCTCAGAGAACAGTTTCAACTGCCCTACACACAGCTAAGCCTCCTAACTCCTATCCCATGAGCTCTACTTTCAGAAATATCCCAAGCTTGGGTCTCCTTTGTTGTTGCTTTGATTACTTTTGTAGGGGTTAATTACTCTAGCTTGCAGTCCATCTTCCTTCCTTACAATCCTCTTTTCCTAGTTCTCAACAATGTTCAACAAATATTTATTGATTGTTTATTATATGCCAGGCTCTGTGCCTGCTTCAGGAGACACAAGGCAGTGATAAGCAAGACAGACACAATCTCTGCCATGGTGGCAATCACTGCCTTTTAGGGTTGGTGGACAGCCCATTTTTTGAGTAAACATTAATACAACACAGGATGTGATGGGGGCACTATCACGGGCACTAACCCAGACCTGGAGGCTCCGGGAGGGGTTCCCAAAGGAAATGATGTTTAAGTTAAGAGTTGAAAAAGAAGTAGGAATTAGACAGACAAAGAAGTTGGGGGGATGGTGGTAAAGATTAGTATATTAGGAAGTAGGAATGGAGTATGCAGAAACCTACCAATGAGCCAGAGCAAATAGAGTGTTAGGAAATGGTAAACAAACAAACAAAAAAATTAAATTGTTATGGTTGGAGCACAGGATAAAAGTGGTGAACAATAAGGCTGGAGAAGTAGGTGGGGTCTCTCTTGGCTCTCACATTGTCATTTGTATTAGTAATCTGTATTATAACAAAGTACCTCAAAACTTATCAGCTTAAAACAACAAACATTCATTATCTCACAATTTCTATAGGTCAGTACTCTGGATGCAGCTTCTCTGACTCAGAGTGTCTACAAGGCTGTAGTCAAGGTGTTTGGACCAAGGTCCACTGGTTACATGTGAAGGCTCGACTCAGTGAGGATTCGCTTGCATGCTCGCTCATGTGGCTGATGGGAGGCCTCGGGTCCTCCAGCTGTTGTCCAAAGACATCAGTTCCTTGCCTCTTGGGCCTCTCCATAGAGCAGCTTACAAGATGGCAGCTGGCTTTCCAGGGCAAAGGCTTTGAGCGACAGTGAGAGAGGGCCAGCAAGACAGAGTCACAGCAATCTAATTTGGGAAATGATATCTTATAACTTTTGCTGTATTCTACATGTTAGAAGTGATTCACTAGGTCCAGGATGCACTCAATGGAAGGAGATTACACAAAAGTGTGAATTACCAGGCCAGGGAGACTATAGGGACCATTTTTGAGACAGGCTATCGCACTGCTCTTGTTTATAATTAATTCACATGGACAGTACAGATACTGGGAAATGTTTGCTTATTAACAATTCTCATCCATTTTCCACACCCTTCCCTTGTATTGCTTTCTTCCTAATAGCAAGAGAGCCTCTAAACCTCACCTTCAGATCCTCTACTTGTCTGGGGTCAACCTAAAAGAATTTTGGAGGAGATGAGAATTAAAAAAAAACAACAAAATTCCATTGTATACTTTATCAAATTACCCCCTAGAGTCTTCTATTGTCTGCATAATCGTTCCAGAACTGTAGTTTTTTGAGTTGCCCTAACACATTATGTAGGTTTGTGACTTGGAAATAACCTCTTCACCTAAACATTTTTCTCTTTCTGTGTTTAAAAATGTTAATATTATCAGATTCTTTCATGAAGTCCTAATTTTTGATATATGAAAACTATAAGAGCTTTTCTGCTGGGTACAGGGGCTCATGCCTGTAATCCCAGCACTTTGGAAAGCGTAGGCAGGTGAATTGCTTGAGCTCAGGAGTTCAAGGCATCCTGGACAACATGGTGAAACCCTGTCTCTACAAACAAAACAAAAGAACAAAATCCCAGGCATGGTGGCACGTGCCTGTAGTCTCAGCTACCCGTGAGGCTGAGGTTGGAGGATTGCTTGAGCCCAGGAGGCAGAGGTTGCAGTGAGCTGAGATCACACCACTGCGTTCCAGCCTTGATGACAGAGCCAGACCCTACCTCAAAAAAAAAAAAAAGAAAAAAAAAAAAATACCCCAAAACTGTATGAGCTTCTAAAAACAATAAATAAACAAGACTCAGGAGCTTGCAGGAACTTTGAAGTCAGACATGTGGCGGGGGGGCTGTGGGTGCCAGGAGAAGAAGACTGAGCAATAGCAAAAGGCCTCAGGGTGCTGCTATACTGGGAAGCTGTCAGTACTCAGTGTGCCACAAAAACTTAACAGTGCAGAAACTGTTGTGCACTTGCCCCAGAAATGATCAATTGGAGAGAATTGATTCAAACTGATTATCCTCACAGAAGGCTGATATCCACAAGCCATGGATCTGAATTTCAATTTACATGGACAAATGTAGAAACTGGGGGCCTGGACACTAGTGTCCCCTGGCTTGATGTTCTCTCCCCACGTAGTCAGCCTTAGAATGAGTTGGAACAAGGCAAGCTACTTTTGTGACCTGGATGCTTACAAGCTTTGTGTTCTAATAGTTTGAAGTAACACCTGCATGATAGGGATGTTGCTGCCATTGGGATGCCAGGTCATGATCTAGGTCTAGAGCATCCTCCCCTGGACTGCCTGGTCAGCACTCCCCATATCTGTAGCACTGGCAGAAGGCTAACCAGCCAACCCCACCAGGACCTCAAGTGTAAGAAGAATTCAGAGTTTATGGGTTGTAAGTAAATGAAATCCAATTGGAAATACCATAGATAGAAATGGAATTTATTTGCTCATGAAACCTGAAAGAGCAGGAGTGAGGCCATATGGGTGTGCTCCATCTTTTGTTTCAGCTTCTGTCTACATATTGGCTTCATTTTCTTCCCTTCACCATAGATCAGCTTCTACCATATGGGAGAAACCGTAATTCTTAACATTTTTATTGGAAATGCCAGGACAGCAAAGAGGAGCTTACTCTATTTCCCAATTCCTAAAAAGTCCCAAGGAAGAGATTAAGTGCCTCTCCAGGAGCAAGCAACTGCTTCAAGTAGGCAGGGTCAGGATCATATCAAAAAATGGCAGCTGCTGGGCAACAACATGTGCATGACAGTTGGGGCTGGAGGGAGAAACCCCTGAAGAAGGCAGTGGTGATGGAATCCACCAAAGGACCTCACTAGCCCATGGGCCTCATGAACAATCACAGCAAACCACCTCTTGGCCTAATTTGAGCACTTGATGCCATCATACATGCATAGATTCCTGCATTCTTCTGCTCTAGCAGATGGACGGATGGACGTGCATATGTTTTCAATCATAATTTAGGTGTGTTAGTTTGTGTTTTGGACATTTCTTCTTCAATATCTGTTGGATTGGACATGTCAAATATGCACTAAGAATGAATAAGAATGGTTTCAGACTATGTAAAATGCATAGAGTATGGCTCTCACCAAGATTGCTCATCCCAACTATGCTCTTGGGGATAGGTGTTTCAGACTAATGTTCTAAACGGTCAATGAAACCACAAGCAGATCCAACCAATTAAAACCAGGTGAAGGGCTTAGAGAAGAGCCAAAGAGATGGGTGAAAAGCAAACTCTGGGAAATTAAAGACTGTGCTCACATGAGCTGAAAGGAACAAAAATTTCAGCATCATTTAATGTCTTTAAGGAAATTTCACACTGAACAATGTAATTCAGAAACATAATATTAGAGCTCCAGTGTCTTAGTCTATTTTGTGCAGCTACAACAGAATGCCACAGACTGGGTAATTTATAAAGAACAGGAAAGGTGTGGCTCACAGCTCTGGTGGTTGGGACTTCCAAGATCAAGGTGCTGGCATCTAGTGAGGGTTTTCTTGATGTGCTATACCATGGCAGAAGGCATCACATGACAGAAGAGCAAAAAGACAGAGAGAATGAGAGCATGAGCGGGTGAACCCTCTCCTGCAATAATGATATTAATTAATACCATGACCTAAACACCTCTTAAAAGTCCCACTCACTTGGCCGGGCGCGGTGGCTCACTCTTGTAATCCCAGCACTTTGGGAGGCTGAGGCAGGCGGATCACAAGGTCAGGAGTTCTAGACTAGCCTGGCTAACATGGTGAAACTCTGTCTCTACTAAAAATA